>NC_084628.1:21052913-21205413 GCF_033978795.1 Nerophis ophidion
CCTGTGATGGACAGGTGAAACGTGGAAAGCTGCTCTGGCTGACTATCAAAAAAAAAGACCTTCAGAAACTTAAAAAAAAAACTCAAGCTTGTTTTGCTGGCCTTTGTGTTGTCATTTTATTAATTTTGCGACGTTGCAATTCAGACGTTGCAATGCGACAATGTCGCAAGGTTGCATGCATGCATCAATGTTGCGATGTTATAACGCAGATGTTACATTGCCATAACTCTTTGCTGCAATGATGCTCTGTGCTGTTGTATTGCAATGCTGTGATTTTGCAGTGCATCTATGTTGTGACATTCCAACCCAAACATTATATTGCAACTGTTTTGCAATGTTGTAATGCCAAAAGTTTGTAAAGCTACGATTTGCATGCATGCATTAACATCGGAAAGCAAACACTGTAAAGCATCTGTTACAGTTTTGCCATGTTGCATGATTGCAATGATGAATGGTTGCAATTTTGCAACCATTCATGTGATGACGTTGCAATGCACACATTACAATGCATCCATGTTGTAATTTTGTGATGTAACATTATGGTAATGCTGAAAGGTTGCAAAGCTGCGATTTTTCATGCATGCATCAGTGTTGCAATGTTGCAGTGCATCCATCACAATGTATATATGTTGCATGATGGCGATGCTGAAAGGTTACAGTTTTGCATGCATACAATAGTGTTAACGTTACAATGCATCTAGGTTGCACATTTGTTGTGTGGCAGGGCAATGCTCTAAGTTTGGGATGCTGCAGTTTTGCCTGCATGCATTAATGTTGCGACGTTGGAATACACACATTACAATGCATCTATATTGTAATTTTGCAATGTGACATGGTAATGCTAAAAGGTTGCAATGGTGTAATTTTGCATGCAAGCATCAATGTTGCGACGTTGCAATTCACGCATTACAACGTATATGTGTTGCGATGTTGGAAGATTGCAAGGCCAAAAGGTTACGATTTTGCATGCATACATTGCTGCGATGCTGCAATGCACATATGTTGCAATTTTGTGATGGCAGGCCAATGCTGAAAGGTTGGGATGCTTCAATTTTGCATGCATGCATTAATGTTGCGATGTTGTCATGCACATATTACAATGCATTCATGTTTTAATTTTGCGATGTGGCATTATGATAATGTTGAAAGGTTGCGATTTTTGCATGCATGCATCAACATTGCGACGTTGCAATGCACTCATTGCAATGCATCCTCGTTTCAATTTTGCGATGTTACAAGATTGCAATGCTGAAAGGCTGGGATTTTGCATGCATATATTCATGTTGCAATTTTTCAATTTGGCACAATTGCAATGCGCAAAAGTTGCGATTTTGCATGTATACATTAATATTGCGCTGTTGCAATAGACATCACAATGCATCTCTGTTGCAATTTTGCAATGTTCCATGATTGCAATGCTAAAACGTTGCAATGCTGCATTTTGCGTGCATGCATCACGGTTGCGATGTTGCAACGCAGACATTTCAACACAACAAGGGTTTTTTGATTGACTGAAACTTTTATTAGTAGATTGCACAGTTCAGTACATATTCCGTACAATTGACCACTAAATGGTAACACCCAAATAATCTTTTCAACTTGTTTAAGTCGGGGTCCACGTTAATCAATTCATGGTACAAATATATACTATCAGCATATTACAGTCATCACACAAGTTAACCTTCGTCTTGTGTTAGCACTTCAGTGATCAACAATTATATCATCTGAGAAATAGACATTGAAACAGTGGAGGTCTGACTTCGTAAGATATGTACGGCGAGCAGTGAACATAGTGAGCTCAGAAAGCATAAGAACAAGTATATACATTTGATTAATTACAATCCGGGGAGGTGGGATGTTGTGGGGGGAGGGGGTTAGGCTAGGTTTGTAATTGACTAGAGGTGTTCTTTTAGTGCGGTTTTGAAGGAGGATAGTGTATATTTCAATGTTGCCATGTGGCGAGTCAGCAATGTTGAGGGGTTATGATGTTTAGTGCTGTTGTATAGCGATGCCACAATTTTTGCAGTGCATCCACGTTGTGACTTTGCAATGGACCTCTCCGCAAATTGCTGGATGCTACAAGAATGTGAACGAGCGGTGATTTTTGGGATGTTGCAATGCAGAAATGTCTCAATTGTTGCTACGCTCTCTCAATAAATGTCAACAAGGTGCTTTGCTACGATTTTGTTGATGCCATTGGAGCATAAAGGTGTAAGGAAGGGAGTGGGTTATATTTTCACTACAGGTGGTCCCTCAGGATCTTTGACCTAAGAGAACCTGCTGACAACCATTGTCTGCAAGATGATCATCGTGTTGCTTGGTGAGTGTTTTGCAGAGCCTGCGATTCCGAGGAGGGGAAATGTCCTGAGATGATTTTTAGCTTTGACTGCACACTTTGTTGGCCTGCAAATCAAATCAAAGAGCAGAAACTAATTAACACCTCCACTACACTAACACATCAACATCCTGCTTTCTCACCACTTGATCAAAGTCGTTTTACATTAGCACCTTCACCTGTAATTAATAACCTTAATCCTCTTAATCTACAATTTACGCTTTCATTAGCATTCACTGGTTGACAACCAACCACCCTGGAAGATGGTCTAGCGTGGGGGAGTTTTTTTTTGTAGGAATTAAACCTAACACTAATTATATTCATATGATTGTGAGAAGTCACGTGTTGCAATTTGCCACGAGATTTTTAAAATGTATTGTTCTTCCAGTCCAAGGCACACCCACAGACTTGATATGAAACAAAATTAGTACCGGAAAGCAAGTACGACAAGGGTTTCACAAAGTAGCGCTTTATAAACTAAAATCCATGATACTCGGAACACTGGTGTTTGCTTTTATTTTGAAACTATTTACCGGGTTTACCTCATTACCAGCACTATAGCTTGACACTCCCTCCTGGATGATCCTGTTTGCTGGTCGGACGGAGATTTCAGTCCTGGCCTCAGCGCTAAGAGGTTTACGTCCAGGTGGACACTTGTCACGAAACAACGCTTTGACCCTGAAAACAACATTTTCACTCGGAAGAAAAAGGAGGATGTCGGAGCTGCGCGTCACTTTGTAGGTAAATATCGGCCATGGATTAGAAGCTAACTGTGGCGGGTTCGAGTCGACATTTGACTAATTATGTGGGACAACAAAAATATATACAAGTATGACCTCTTTTATGAGAGCGACAACACATATATTTGTGAAGTTTTGAAGCAGCATGTGTTTGTATTAAGTATTATTATTATTATTACGTTCTCTTGACAAACGAAGCACCTTTTGGTGTCTGTGGCGAAGATGCGTTCAAGTGTCAGGATTTAAACAAGGACTTCTTGGCACCCCTGTGACGGCGTCAAAAGTGTAGATATTGACACTTTTCCTTTCTCGAACAGTTTCCGGGCTGGAGGGCTGCAAATAGCCCAAGGCTGTGCGTGGATTACACCCCGCAAAGAAGGACTCCACTAAACAAAAAAAAAAAAAAGGAGTGTACTCCAGAGACTTCCATCAGGAGGACTCTGGTGACGTCACTGTTACATAACACCCCCCCCCCCCCCCCTCCATATTAAGGGGAGTTGAGGGGGCTCCTGATTGTCTTCAGTGCTTCTTATGTCACTTTTTCACCATGGGCAGTGACGTCACCAACTAACAGGAAGTTAATTAGCGTGTCAAATTGGGACCTGTGTATTTGAGTACTTTAACTTTAGAAAAATAATGCAAATATATAGAAATAGTCAGTTCCTGGGTCAAGGTGTGGCCGCTCATTAAAGCTTGATCAAGTTCTAAAACTTTCAAAGCTTTCCTTCACTGCTTCATATATGAAGTAACTTTACTTTCACTTTCTCTCGACAACTTTGTTGACACCCTGCCTTGTTTTGGTGGTTCAATTCTGACCCCGGTGTTGTGGTGTGTTTCAACCTGGTCTGCAGATTGTAGTGTAAATTTTGTGTCCTCACCGCTACGTCAGACCAGAGTTTAAACCCCGGCCGAGTCATACCAAAGACTATACAAAAATGAGACCCATTACCTCCCTGCTTGGCACTCAGCATCAAGGGTTGGAATTGGGGGTTGAATCACCATGAATGATTCCCGGGCGCGGCATCGCTGCTGCCCACTGCTCCCCTCACTTCACAGGGGGTGAACAAGGAGATGGGTCAAATGCAGAGGACAAATTTCACCACACCTAGTGTGTGTGTGTGTGTGTGTGTGTGTGTGACAATCATTGGTACGTTAATGAAAAGAGGTCAAATGTTGCCGGTCGGGGGTCGCGGAGACGTCTGCTTTGTTATCTACCAAGATTTACGAGCGGAGTTTCCTGTTGGAGATGGACTGTTGCTTTCAAAGGAAGTGCTCCGTCAAATCCAAAGGTCTCCGGGGTCCCATGATAGTTTACTCCTGGTGTGTTGTCCAAAATATAGCATCAAACTCTAGGGCTTTTGCTTTGAAATCCTTACTGCCAAAACACACTTTTGTGTGTCTCCCGCTTTAATGCTGATGAGCTCTTCTACTTTCCAAGAAACTCTATAGTGCACTTTTATATATGACATGTCCATGTGTGATAGATGCCACTATTCACACACAGTAAAGTAAGAAGCTAACAACACTAGCACGGCTATGTGCGCTAAAGTGCTAACATTCATTTTTAACGACTATTGTAGCATGTTTGCTGAAAGAGCACAAAGTAGCATCTTCCATGTGTGTTTTTGACGGAATGAGACAGACACGTCTTTTTTATACGTTCAGATCGCTGCACTGACACACAAAACTTACACGCCAGAAGTCACCTGTAAAAAGACAGCCAATCAGGGTCTTTGCTTCACACATATCTCTGAATACACCCACACATTTTTTTTTACACACACATGCAGATTGAAATGTGGACGTTTTTTTTTTTTGCGCATACACACAAACCAAAATACGGACACACAAATGAAATTATGCACATCTGATTACACACACACACACACACACACACACACACACACACACACACACACACACACACACACACACACACACACACACACACACACATTGAGATACAGACACACAAACTAGTACATAAATCTGATTACAAACACAAATTGAGATGCTGACACACAAATTAGTACACACTTCTGATTACACACACGCAGATTGAGATACAGACACACAAATTAGTACACACATCTGATTACAAGCATCTGATTACACACAGATTGAGATACAGACACACAAATGAGTACACCAATCTGATTACACGCATCTGATTACACACAGATTGAGATACAGACACACAAATTAATACACACATCCGATTACACACAGATTGAGATACAGACACACAAATTAGTACACACATCTGATTACACATACAGATTGAGATAGACCCACAAATTACTACACAAATCTGATTACACACAAAGATTGTGATACAGACACACAAATTAGTACACACAGATTGGGATACAGACACACAAATTAGTACACACATCTGATTACACACACAGATTGAGATAGAGACACACAAATTAGTAAAGAAATCTGATTACACACTGATTGAGATACACACCATTAGTACAGAAATATGATTGCACACACACAAATTGAGATACACACAGTTAGTACAGAAATATGATTGCACACACGCATTGAGACACACAAAGTACATAAATCTGACTACACAGATTGAGAAACTGACACACAAATTAGTCCATTTGATTACACACACCGATTAAGATACAGACACACAAATTACTACACGAATCTGATTACATACTCAATGATTGAGATACAGACACACAAATTAATACACACATCTGATGACACACGGATTGAGATACAGACACACAAATTAGTACACACACATCTGATTACACACACAAAGTTTGAGATACAGATATACAAATTAGTACAGAAATCTGATTGCACACACACGAATTGAGATACACACAGTACAGAAATCTGACTACACAGATTGAGAAACTGACACACAAGTTAGTACAAACCTCTGATTACACATATATTGAGATACAGACACACAAATTACTACACAAATCTGATTACACACACAAAGATTGAGATACAGACACACTAATTAGTACACAAATCTGGTAACCGATGCACAAATTGAAATACGCTTTTGCAAATCATTTTGCTTCGATACTACTTCAATACCCAACAATCCTGGGTGAAGCTTTGATTAAGAACCTATTCTCGATTCAACACGATTCTCACAATGTACTATTGTGTATAATAATTATAATGAAACTTTGCAAAATAGGTTACAGGTTAGAGATTTTATTTTTAAATATAAATCGAGTTAGATAAAAATAAGAATCGCGATTCGGTTTTGAATTGATTTTTCTTTTGTGCACCCCTAATAGCTGAAAAAGCTCTAGGCTGTGTTTTAAGATGTGTAGCGAAGCCAACTTTTTACAATGCTGTCCTCTTGACAAGTGGCCTTACCTGTCTAAGTTTGATTAAGTATTCATGAGTAAGGCATTCAAATATGTCAGGATTAACGTATATGAAAGATATACAGTTATTTTTGGAGTTAAATGTAGGATAACGATATTGGGCCTTTGAGTATTGGCCGATTCTGGTGATATCAGCACATGCTTTTATTGTTTAGTAGTGTAGAATGTTAGAAAATGTTTGAAGTGAAATTAGCAATGAGACGACAATGTTCGGGATGAAAAAAACTAATCTTATTACAGATTTATGCTTTTGAAGTGCAATGATAGTTTGTTTTTGGTGACACCTATTGGTAACAATAATCACATTTAGATTATGAAACAGATTGATGCGGACACATCTGTTACTTTGTACTTTCTAATATGCTTTTGCCTTGGATACTTTGTATGTGTAAGGAATATGCAACTATATTTTTTGATACTTGTTTATATTGAAAAATGTGCTGTTTCAATCTTGCTTGTGTGCTATTGTAAATGGGTTATACGTGTATAGCGCCTTTCTACCTTCAAGGTACTCAAAACGCTTTGACACTATTTCCACGTTAACCCATTCACACACACATTCACACTGATGGCGGGAGCTGCCATGCAAGGCCCTAACCACAACCCATCAGGAGCAAGGGGGAAGTGTCTTGCTCAAGGACACAACGGAGGTGACGAGGTTGGTGGAAGGTGGGGATTGAACCAGGAACCCTCAGGTGTGCTGGCACGGTCACTCTCCCAACCGCGCCACGCCGTACCCATTGTGTGCTTAGCTGTTATGTAGCTGCTAGCCCCAGTAGCCCATAGCCTAGCATGCTTACCTTTCTGCTAATGATTTGACTATAAAGGAGAATAAAAGTGTTTATTGGAGGACATTTCGATGTCAACTGACTGTCCAGCTGGGCACAAGTGAACAAGACTCCTTATATCGCGCCTTTTTAGATGCAAGCTGATATCATCCGATATTGGTCTTTTTAGCTGATGTTGCATCAGGACACTACCAGTAAAACATGTAAATGTAAATCATTTGAGAATAGTTATTGGATTTATAAAACAATAAACCCTGATCTAGTTTCATATAAATATTAGCCTTAAAACATTTTTAAGCAAAGCCTTTTTTATTTTCTTTTGCAAAGTTTCCCCCTAAAAGGCAAGTTCATTTAGCAAAGGTCAAAGAATGTTTCATATCCGTGAGGAATCCTTGGAGGTTTGTCCTTCATAAACACGCTCACATTACTGCTAGTATTTAAATATGGCAGAAAGCACCTGCGGTGTTAGTGAGCGTGAAGGTTCACATGCCATCGTCATGACAACAACGCAGACGAAATAACTCAGGTCTTACTCAACATTTGAACAAGCGTTTCTCCTGGAATGTCCTCAAAGTGCTTATAAGCACACCTGTAGTGAGTCACAAAGTCAAATGTTGATTTATAATTAATGCATTAAAAAATGCCGGCGCGTTTCTTCGGACAGTCGACGTGTATTTCCTCGCTTACTGCTGATTGGACAGAATTTAACTCAAGTGTCTTGTCTCCTCAGGAGGCTTTGGACATGTCTGAAGGGTCCCTGCCAGATGTCAAGGTCTTCCTCCTCTTCCTCGGGAGTCACATGTCAGCGTGAGCCCCGCCCCTTCTGACCCAGATTCTCCAGGGGGGCGGGGCAGGGCCGTCCTGGGTGTGGAAGCGTCGTCTTACCAGCCCCTGCGCGCGTCGTGGTCGTGTCTCCGTCTGCTCCCCCTGCATCTGAACACGTCCGGCGGCGAGGAGCCCCGCAGGATGCCCGCCAAAACCCCCATCTACCTGAAGACCACCACGCCCAAGAAAGGCAAGAAGCTGAGGCTGCGTGACGTCCTGTCGGGAGACATGATCAGCCCACCGCTGGGCGACGTGCGCCACAGTGCTCACGTGGGGCCGGAGGGGCAGGGGGACATGTTCGGGGACGTGGGCTTCCTGCAGGGAAAGATGGACATGCTGCCGGCAGCGGCGGTGCGGGTCAACAGCGAGGACCAGCGCTCGCTCAGCGCGGACAGAGGGCCGGGGGACGCCGGGGCCGCCAAGCAGGACTCCAACAGACATGACTATTCCTTCAATGGCTTCCACTATCAGCACTCGTCCTCCGGCTTGTTGAAGTCCACCGTCTCCATGCCCGTCTTTGTGGCCCACGAACAAGCTCCGCCCAAACCGCCCCGCCTGCACCTGCTGCCCGCGGAGGTCAACCACAAGCAGCGTCCTTCCATGGCGCTTCGTGAGAACGGCGTGGCGGCTCTCTCAACCGACATGTCCCTCTCAGACGCCGTCTGCAGGCTGGTCCCTTCCTCGGGCTCCTTCTCGGAGGCCTCGTCGGAGGAGTCCATGTCGGACCCCTGCGGACCATTGGACCCCCAACGAGGCCTCAGTCTCGACTCCGACGCCGGCCTGAGCAACGAGGATCTGAGGAGTGATCGCAGCGATTCGCCGTGCGGCCACTTCCACGTCATCCCCTCCCCCAGTGTCTCGCGCTCGGAGTCCATGATGGGTCTGGACCTAGACCTGGGCCCTTCCATCCTGGAGGACGTGCTGGTGATCATGGACCGCTACAAGAATGTGGACCACCGCTGTGAGCTGTGAGGAGGCCGGCGACGAGGCCGCGTTCCAACGTAATGACAGACTGAGCAGAGGAGACATTTATGACGAGTGCTGGGAGGCGACAGGCTGGTCCTCAGGCGCCTTTTTTTACAGCAACATGTCATCACCATTAGAGGATGTCATGATAACACTTTTAGCTAACATGTCTTACAACTTTGCCATTAGCTCATGGTTATTTTTTTTACATAACATTTCTGCAGTAAAGTCAAATGAAGTTCTTTATTCTGTCCAAACTGACACAAAGTTTCATTTTCACCATAATTAATTGATCTTCTGTAACTGATCCTCTTGAATTGTTCTTCTTTCAACTAAATGAGCATAAATAATCATTGTTCAATTAAAGCTGTATTTAGAGCTGCTCTTCTGGTCTCTTTAATGTTATTAATGTCACTACATAACAGTCAAAAGTGTAATGTTCCACTAAAACAAGGTGTCTGTAGTACTTTGCGAATGAAAACTATTGAATTAGGTTTTATTTACACCCTGGACAAGTCAACACCATATCACAGGGCCAATACAGATAGACAACCTTCACACACTAGGGACCAGTTAGTGTTGCCAATCAACCTATCCCCAGGTGCATGTCTTTGGAGGTGGGAGGTTGTGTGTGTGTGTATGTATATATATATATGTATATATATATATATATATATACACATATATATATGTATATGTATATATATATATATATACACACATATATATATATATATATATATATATATGTGTATATGTGTATGTACATATATATATATATATGTGTGTATATATATATGTATGTATGTGTTTATATATATAAGTATGTATATATATGTACACATATATGTATGTATATATATACATGTATATGAATATATACATGTATATGTATATATACGTATACATATACGTATATATAGACATATATGTGTATATATGTATGTATATATATATATGTATGTATATATATATATGTGTGTGTGTGTATACACATTTAATTTAGTTGATTATCATTTTAAAAGTCTTAAAACTGAAAAGTATGACATAAAACTAGTCTTATGTGCACTTTTCAACTTGGCCACCAGGGTTCAGTAAACGCTTTTATAGTAGGTAAAGTTATGGGTTGCAATCAAGGTGACTTAGAGGCAATTCTGGGTTCAGGTCCCATTAAGATACTGTATTTTTTTTACATGCGCCAGTGCAAATTTGGATGCATTTTGAAAGGTTTAGAGGTGAGTTCACAAGCTATGATGAAAAAATATTGTCATAGGATGGAGTGGATTTCATCACCGTATTATAGTGAACATATTCCCGTACACAAGGTGGCAGTAAAACCACTGACATGGTCAAAGGAAACGAATAAGACGCTAGATGCACCGGTGTCTCACAACAAACAATTAAGTCATAAGGACCTTCAGCTGAAGTCATCGTCAAAAAAAGAGAGGACATTCGGCAACAATGAAGTGAGTATTTCAAACAGTTTTACGACCATTATATATCATGTTTTGCAGGTTAGTTTAACGCCTGCAAGCCTGAAAGGTACACAGCTAGTTGTGTTAGCCTTGCTTCACTGCTCAAGGTTTGCCTCTTTCGCTAGACCCTGCGAACTAACGACAACAACACAAGTCCGACTATTTAAGAACTTATTTTTAATTTCAGACTCAACATCGACGGTCTGCTGGTGTATTTCCCATATGATTACATTTATCCTGAACAATACTCCTACATGCTGGAACTGAAGCGGACGCTGGACGCTAAGGTGGGAGTTTGATTGCGTGATTGAAACTTTTATTAGTAGATTGCACAGTTCAGTACATATTCCGCCCGATTGACCACTAAATGGTAACACCCGAATAAGTTTTTAAACTTGTTTAAGTCGGGGTCCACGTTAATCAATTCATGGTACAAATATATACGATCAGTATAATGGAGTCATCACACAAGTTAATCATCATAGTATATACATTGAATTATTTACATTATTTACAATCCGGGGGTGGGATGAGGAGCCTTGGTTGACATCAGTACTTCAGTCATCAACGATTGCATCAACAGAGAAATGGACATTGAAACAGTGTAGGTCTTACTTCGTAAGATATGTATGGCGAGCAGTGAACATAGTGAGCTCAGATAGCATAAGAACAAGTATATACATTAGAAACACATTTTATTATTTACATTAGGTTATTTACAATCCGGGGAGATGGGATGTGAATGGAGGAGGGTATTAGTAAAGGTTTGAAGTTGCCAGGAGGTGTTGTTTTGAAAGAGGATAGAGATGCACTTACTTTTACACCTGTTGGGAGTGCATTCCACATTGATGGGGTTAGAAAGAGAATGACTTAAGATTTTTGTTAGATCGGAATATGGATTTAACGTGGTTTGTGGAGCTCCCCCTGGTGTTGTGGTTATGGCCGTCATTTATGTTATGGAAGCAGTTTGACATGTACTTCAGTATCAGGGAGGTGTAGTGAATTTTATAGACTAGGCTCATTGTAAGTTTTTTTTTACTCTGTCCTCCACCCTGAGCCAGCCGACTTTGGAGAAGTGGGTTGGAGTGAGGTGTGATCTGGGGTGGAGGTCTATAAGTAACCTGACTAGCTTGTTCTGGGATGTTTGGAGTCTTGATTTGAGGGTTTTGGAGGTGCTGGGGTACCAGGAGGCATGCATAATCGAAAAAGGGTTGAATGAGAGTTCCTGCTAGAATCGTCATGGTGCTTTTGTTGACCAGAGAGGAGATTCTGTTGAGAAATCGTGTTTGTTGGCTAACCTTTTTGATTACCTTTGTTGCCATTTTATCACAGTAAAGATTAGCCTCTAGAATGGAACCTAGGTAGGTGATCTCATCTTTCCTGGTGATAACAATGTCACCCACTTTAATAGTGAAGTCACTGACTTTCTTAAGGTTGATTTGGGACCCAAATAGGATAGATTCCGTTTTTACCTAAATTTATGGATAGCTTATTGTCAGCGAGCCAGGTGCATATTCTACAGAGTTCGGCACTGAGGATTTTTTCCACCTGTGATTTGTACCAGCAGGGCCGAGTCATCCGCAAACAGGAACAAATCACAGCTGCATGCTGATGACATGTCGTTTACGTATATTAGGAACAGTAAAGGCCCTAATATACTGCCTTGGGGGACTTCACAGCTTACTGAGAGGGGAGGGGACACGGTGCCGTTCACCTCTACCACCAGTTTCCTCCCCTCCAAGTAAGATTACATCCAGCTCGATGAGGTTTTATCAAATGTAATTGTTTTAAGCTTATCCAACAGTATAGCGTGGTTTACGGTGTCAAAGGCCTTCTGAAGGTCCAGCATGACCATGCCGCAGTATTTGCCCGCGTCCACCTCATGTTTGATATAGTTGGTCAGGTAGTGCAAAACATACCTGCAATGTTGTATTGAGCAACATGATAATTGATCAAAAAGTTATCGTAAAACAAAAACACAATAAAACAAATGCAAAAGAAAATGCTGCAAACGCCCACAAACCATTATAACAACTGCATGGGAGAAATGCTGCAAGCTCACGGAAGACATTGGAAGTTTGCGAGGCTAAATGAAAACATATAAGGTTTTGTTAATCGCTTGGTCACATTTAATGCTGGCATTAACTATGTACCGTATTTTTTGGACTGTAAGGCGCACTTAAATCCTTTTAATGTTCTCAAAAACCGACAGTGCGCCTTATGTACGGAATAATTGTGGTTGTGATTACAGACCTCGAAGCAATTTTATTTGGTACATGGTGTAATAAGTGTGACCAGTAGATGGTAGTCACACATAAGAGATTCGTGTAGACTGAAATATGACGGCAGTAAACAACACCAAAACTTTGAATGTTCAATTGAAAATAAATAATGTTACATACAGTAAACAAAAATCTGTCAAAAAGTTTTTAGTACGACTTTGAGGCCACACTGCTTGATAAATTGTCCACCCATTACGTTTGCCATAGTCAGAGATGCAAGTATTACTATGGTGTGTGTGTGTATAAGGACTGCAAAATGGCACACATTAGCGGACATATTACCTGGCGTTTTGTTTCGCAATATTATGCAAAAATAACTTTTGTTATCCTCTGATGTGCTTTTGAGATCTGCATAAGTCGTGAAAATTTGCGCACATCCGCCACTGTAGTCTGTGGTGATACCTTAGTCGATAAGCTTCTTTTTCACTATTTCCTTGTAATGGAACATTCATGTTCTGCTGTTGCCATTTCTAATATAAAGTAGTGTAAAGTTCTGATTGATTGATTGAAACTTTTATTAGTAGATTGCACAGTTCAGTACATATTCCGTACAATTGACCACTAAATGGTAACACCCGAATAAGATTTTCAACTTGTTTGAGTCGGGGTCCACATAAACTAACTTGTATCTCGCTATGGAAGCACTAAAACATATCGGTGTAGTAGTTTTACATAATTCACCAAAGGAACTTTAGTTATTAGAGAGTTTCGGTTGGACGTTTTTTCCCCGGATCCATTTCCGGCGTTGTTGCAGTACTGAGCCACGGATGAGGAGATGCTGCTCCGTTGTTGATTTAAGTAAAGTCTGAATGTCATTAAAACAATTAGCTTCATCTTTTGACACTTCTTCAACTCACTCTACTGTGCTACAACATAGATGACGGGGAAAAGACGCTGTCGAAGCTGAGCCACATAAATAAGACCGCCCACAAAACGGCGCATCCTGAAGCGACTGTCAAAAAGCGACATAAAGATCGTCGGTAAAACATAATCAATGCAACATTTTGACCAAAGAACCACCATTACATGTTATGTACATGTAAACAAGGAAGTGTTTTTCATTCAGAAAAAAAATCCTAACATGACCCCTTTAATGCGCCTTACAATCCGGTGCGACTTTTGTATGAAAAAAGACCTGAATAGACCCACTCATTGGCAGTGTGCCTTATAATCCGGTGCGCCCTGTGGTCCAGAAAATACGGTACGCTGGTTGCAGTATGATAATTAAAACAAAAATATCTTGAAGGGTTCAACAAGGACAACATTTTCTCTCTTGTATCTGTTGTATTGGATTTGTAGATGTTCTTTGTTTGGAGCACCGCTGTCAAAAATGTGAGCTAAGGGCCACCTGCAGCCCACAACTGATTTTTTTTTAACGGCCTTTGGCTCATTTTATATACAATATTTAAAACAACAAAGGAATGAGAATGTGAAATAAAGAGAAAAAAGGTGAAATGTAACAGTAAAAGTTGCAATGTTGACTTTAATAACACAAAGCTGCCATGCAGACTATTTTTTCCCCCCAAATCTGTCATTGCTTGAAATATTTTTTTATTAAAAGTAGGGCTGGGCGATCTTACATTTTTTTAATATCTCAATATTTTTAGGCCATATCACGATACATGATATATATCTCAATATTTTGCCTTAGCCTTGAATTAACACTTGATGCAGCAGTATGATGATTCTGTGTCTACATTAAAACATTCTCGTTTTACTGCATTAGTATATGCTCACTTTTCAAATGATGCTACATATTTGCAGTAATGTTACTTTTTGTAGCAACGCTTTTGACCCACACTTGACAAATTACGGTTGTCTGTTCGACATATTCCCGCTTGAAGCCAAACCACCGCCAGACAATGGACTCCCTGCTATTTCTCTTGGGAATTAATTCCTCCTTCATTTGTTACCAGATTCGCATGTTTTTTCTCTCGTATTACCACTTGCATCAGAGCTAACGTTACCCATGCCGCTACCTCTCTGCTCCGCGAGGGCGTATACGTATGTGACGTATCACGTGACAGTATGTGACGTATGTAAGAAGGTGCGCTTGCTGTCTGTGAGAAGGACAGACAGGAAAGTGTGGGAAGAGCCCGTAGTGTAATGCCAGCAGCTAAAAGCAGCTGCGTGAGAACGTATACTCGAATATCACGATATAGTCATTTTCTATATCGCACAGTGACAAACCCGCGATATATCGAGTATATCGATATATATCGCCCAGCCCTAATTAAAATCAATGTTATGAATTATTACTCTATTGAATTACTTAACATCTAATAGTCCACTTTGATTTTTTTTTTTGGGGGGGAAACACTGCGTATTTTGTTTGCCATTTTGAAAAACATTTTTATTTTTTTTTAAATAAAAGGGCATAAAACAATTAACTTGGAAAATAATACAGAGTTATACAATCGGCGGATAAATCCGAAGTTGATGCAGAGATTTAGGTGTTGAAAGTTAATTTTAAAATTTACAGATTTTTAACACTTTTATTAATAAGGTCATCTTGGATTTTTTTAAACTGTCATTGCAAAAAAAAAAAAAAAAAAAAAAATCTATGTTGTTATGAATTATTGTCCTATTTAAGGCCCCAATTACCTGACATCAAATATTAGAAAACATTTTTGGAAAAAAAGTTTTTGCTATTAAGAACATATGTTTGACAAAAACAGCATAACAAATTCAAGAACATTTATTTTATCCTTTATATCGACAGACCCGACCGAAGTTGATCTAGAAATGTAAGCGTAGAATATTTAAAAATATATATATTTTTATGACCGAAACCCTTTTGGGTCCCCAGGACCAAACTTGAAGGGTGGTCCTACATGTTAAAATAATCTATATATTGTATTGGTTTGGAAAAAAATATGCTTTGCTTTGACTTTTCAGTGTGCGGCCCTCAGTGGAAAAAGTTTGAGACCTCTGGTTTGGAGCGTTTGAACGCTGCTGTGTTTGCCACCGTAGATTTGTTAGACGACTTGATGGTCCTCACGCCATGATTCTTTCTTGGCCTTTCCGCGTACATTCAGGGTCATGCCGTCCTGGAGATGCCGTCAGGAACAGGGAAGACCATCTCTCTGTTGTCCCTCATTGTTGCGTACCAGAGGGTGAGTGACGCTCCCACTGTACGGTACTTGAAGCGTTCTTGACTCGCCAACGTGGCACGAGAGCTTCACTAAATAATATTCTGCCTCTTCAGGCGTTTCCTCTGGAAGTGACCAAGCTCATCTACTGCTCCAGAACGGTTCCTGAGATTGAGAAGGTGCGTCCGATTCCAACACCAGCGTATGGGCGGAAACATTCCAGTGCTTACGAGATTGTCTTGTTGTTCAGGTGGTTGAGGAGCTCAGAAAGCTGATGGAGTTTTGTTCCAAAGAAACGGGCGAGAGAAACAACTTCCTGGCTCTGGCGCTTTCCTCCCGGAAGAACCTCTGCATCCACCCTGAGGTGAGTTGTCAAAAACATGCCGCAGCAGAAGGGGGCGCCATAACCTCAAATCATGTTCAAAGACATCACAATTAGTCCCTCCTGGAATTGGCATGTCACGATTGCACCAATTCGTATTGATTCAACCAATTCTCATGTTGTCCTATGCATGGCTCGGTCCCCTACTAACTGGTTCCTGTCTACGCCGCTAAGCCTTCTGGGTAATGTTGTATATAAACACGTGTGCTGGCTGCCTACATTTATTTCTGCTTTGTTAATCAAAAGGTAAGATAATTATGAACATATTTTCACTTGCAAAGCTGACCTAGCAGAGAGGCAGTATTTACATGTTAGAGATGTTGAAGTGTGAGGATAATTTCTCATCGTCAGTCATTTGCCAACAAAAATAGCTCTATAGATAGTTTTTAACAGTTCACAAATGTTCTAAATGTGCGGGGTAAATATGTGGGACCATACTGTGAATGGATGTTTAAGATGGCCAAACACTTTTCTAGTGTAAATAAACACGGAGAATGTCTCCATCTGGTGGACAACAGAGCACACAATAAAGAAGTATTTGGTGGGGTTTGTTTCAGTAATTATTATTAGTTTTAATTGATTAAATTATCTCAGCTACAATCGGGCGGAAGGCAGGGTACACCCTGGACAAGTCGCCACCTCATCGCAGGGCCAACACAGATAGGCGCCAGCGACCCCGAAAGGGAATAAGCGGTAGAAAATGGATGGAGGGATGACAACATTTTGACAAAGAGCTCTGAGTAGGGGATTTTACTGCCATCTAGTGTCTACTTTGAAGTCTATGCGGTATAAAACATCAATACAGTATTTGTGTTGCAGGCCTGTGATTGTTTTAGGTTACATTTACAAGGAACACTTGGAATTCATTAGATCAAAAGTTAATTCAATGTATTTGCGGTAGAAGCCTCAAACTTTGCAACTTTAACTGCAACTTTGTGAAAAAACTGCTGTAAATTTAAGCACTTTATATGTCTCAATTGCGGAAAAAAAAAAAGGCCATGAAATCCTGAAAAATTGTGAATTTTGGAAAAAGGGCCTTGTTTTCTTCCAGGTGAGCAGTCTGCGCTTCGGCAAGGAAGTGGATGGGAAGTGTCACAGTCTGACGGCGTCGTACATCCGTGCTCAGCGTCACAGCGACCCCGACCTGCCCTCCTGCAGCTTTTATGAGGTGCCCACTTCGCCGCCAGCGTGAGCCGTCGCTGGCTCCTCACTATAAACCTGCTGCATTTCCCTGCAGGAGTTTGACGCCGTCGGCCGGCAGGTGCCGCTACCCGCCGCCGTCTACAACCTGGACGACCTGAAGGACTTTGGACGCAGGAAAGGCTGGTGTCCTTATTACCTAGCACGCTACGCGGTACCCACCGTCCGACAGGAAGTGAAAGAATGCCGCAACCCCACCCCCAGTAACTTTGTCTTTACCAGATCCTGCACGCCAACATCGTGGTGTACAGCTACCACTACCTGCTCGACCCCAAGATAGCCGACCTGGTGTCCAAAGAGCTGGCCAAGAACTCCGTGGTGGTCTTTGACGAGGCGCATAACATCGGTGAGTGTCATGGTTCATCAGCTCTTTTAAGAACGTCAATACAGCAGAAAATATTCGGGATCTTCCTGCTAGCAACAGATGCTAACTGACAGAAGGTTCCTACTAGTGACTGGTGCCGTTGACATTTCAACCATAGTTCGCGATAACTGAACCAATTTTCGGTACTTTTGTTTGTGTTGATAATAAATGAAATTTTTTTATTGCAATGTTCCGTCGCTACAACACGGTTCACTTTACGCGAGCTTGCTGTTACACACACTTTTTTGTGCGTGTGTAATTTTTTACAGTGTCTCATGCTTTTTTTTCTTCCTCTTTTTTTTTAACAGTGTATGAATGCGCATTGTGTGTTTCCTGATGGGTGAAGGGAGTGTAGACCACTCAATCAATCTTCTTCATGCCGTCTCCTGTACAGTACTGAATGCGTTCAGCCTGCCTAATTGAGAAAGTTGTTTGATGCGGGCATACATATACTGTACATTACTGTAAATGAAAAAAACATACAATAAATAAAACAACATGCACAGTAAAGGAAAAAAAACAGCGTAAACGTAAAACATATATAATGAACGAAAATACATAAAAACGGAAAGAGAAAAAATCAACTTGTACTACACGGATTTCACTTACAGCAGGTATTTCTTGAAAAGTAACCCCAGCGTTAAATGATGGAACACTGTATTTAAAAATTAGCTGATTATGATAACTGTTGTCCAGTTGTTGTATTTTGTTTTATTGTGACATTTGTGGGTCTTAGATACTATTTCAAAATGTTAGATGGCAGTAATGTATAGTTTATGATGTGCTGGCAAGTCAGTTCAGTCGTTTGTGTTAATACTGTAAGTCTTATACTTATTGCACACCAGGTGTTTGATTGTAACGCGCATCTTAGTTGTAGTTTTCATTAACACATTTGGAGGTTTATAATTGCCATGTAAAATTGCTAATGCTAATCAGTAGCATGTCAGTAGCAAAGCTAATGTATATTTAGCATCAAAGTAGCGCATGCGGTGCGTTACTTAACTTACGCTAGAGCATTTTATGAGTGAAATTCTTGGTTGGCATTGAAAATTGCAACATTGCCTCGAGATAGTTTGGCTGAGTTGGGCTCTTAGTGCTGCTTGAGTGATCGCCAAGTGACATGAAATCATACACAACCCTGGTGCTGAAAAATGGCCCTGTTGGATTTTACGTGAACTTGCAAGATTTGGTCTGTGCCAAAAAAGTACCGGATTCTGTACTCCGACACGCGGTTGAGCAGCACACTGAGTGGCCTTAAAGATGTCCTGCCTTAAGAAGGAGCTGTTGTGTTTCCCTCTCCTCGCAGACAACGTGTGCATCGACTCCATGAGCGTCAACATCACCCGGCGGACGCTGGACCGTTGTCAGGGCAACGTGGAGACGCTGCAGAGCACCATACACAAGTAAAGTAGGACACCAGCTGGCACTGGTTTCACTGATTAATACATATGCTCTTCTATTGTGTATTATTGTATACTTAATGTTGTTGTTTTGACAGCTTAATGTCAACATCGATCTAAATAGCACTTTTCTTACAAAGGCAAGTGGCAACACAAAGTGCTTCACAACAACAACAACAAAGAAAAATACATTATATTGACGATAACAAAACTTTGCATGGTATGAGAATTGGGGGAAATACGCCAACTCAAATGTACGCCATCTAAAATTAGTATGTAAACATTTTTAAAAATAAATGTAAAATATAAATAATGCATCACAATGAGAGACTAATAGTATTGTTGTAGTAATAGCAATAAAGGAAATAGAAAATAACAGAATATGAAAAACCTAAGAAGATTATCTTATTATTATTACTATTAATTATCAGGAATGGACTTATGCTGCGTTTCAGTTGAAGTGGAGTTGTAATTGCGTTTTTAAATAATTCCTTAAGTTAAGCTCATGACGCAGTGAGTTGAATGATGCAGACACGTTTGTTACTTGATACTTTATAAGGTTTCTACCGTGAAGACTTTGTATGTGTAAGTAATATGCGAACATGATTATTTGATATGTGTTTATATTGACAAATGTGCTGTTTTACACTGCAAGATTGTTCACTTATTACATATGTCTAGCTCGTGTGCTATTGTGTGCTTAGCTGTTGTGTAGCTGCTCCCTCCTAGTAGCTTATAGCCCACAGCATGTTTACACTTTGTAAATGACTTGACTAAAATAGAAAATAAATGGTGTGTTTATTTTGATGTGAACTGTCTGTCCTGATTGTCACAAGTCAGCTTTGACTCTATTTTGTGATGACAAAAATAAACATCACTACATTGATTAGGACAAAAGTATTTGGACACATTCCATCTATAGGAAGTGAAAAGTAAAAAAAAAAGGGTTCAAAATAACAAAAGTTGCCACAAAGTTGAAACTTAAAATCTTCCAAAATGTTTTGCTAATATGAAGATTTGAGCGATGATTCGTTGGATTCTTGATGAAGGTGATGTCAGACATGTTGAAATGTGTGACTGAAAACATGTGACATTCCTCAGAGGTTGATTTTAAACACAATTCAACTTCTCATTGAAGTCAAATGTTCAATAGAAAGTGCATATTAATAATAATTCAACTTCCTGTCATGTGACAGGATCAAAGAGACAGACTCTGCCAAACTGAAGGAGGAGTACCGGCGGCTGGTGGAGGGCCTGAAGGAGGCCAACGTTGCCCGGGAAACGGACGTGTATCTCGCTAATCCCGTGTTGCCCGATGAGGTCCTACAAGGTATTGTTTATTTTCACACGTTCTTGTTTTCCTTATGGACCGATTGGACGTTTGTTTGGCCACAGAGGCGGTTCCCGGCACCATCCGCACCGCAGAGCACTTTGTGGGCTTCCTGAAGCGCTTCATGGAATATTTAAAGTCCCGTCTGAGGGTGCAGCACGTCGTTCAGGAGAGCGCCCCGCAGTTCCTCAAAGACATCTTTGAGAAAGTCTGCATCGACCGCAAGCCTCTCAGGTCTGCACCTTCCAGAGGCGTGGCCTGGTGTCATGTGACTTTCCACCCTTCTCTCATTGGAACAACGCCCTGTGTCGCCCCCGCAGGTTTTGTGCGGAGCGTCTGCAGTCATTGCTACGGACCCTGGAGATCGCAGACATCGCTGACTTCTCAGCCATCACGCTCATCTCCAACTTCGCCACGCTAGTCAGCACTTACAGCCAAGGTGCGCTCGCCGCCGTCCTGGTGCTCCCACGTCATCCTGCCTTGTCATGATGGACTCTTCTCCTTCTAAAGGTTTCACCATCATCATCGAGCCCTTTGAGGACCGGACACCAACAATCGCCAACCCCGTCTTGCACTTCAGGTAGGCGGGTCCATCACTTTACGTTTCAGTCAACTTTGGCATTTTTAAGCATTTTCTACATATTTTTGACCTCCATTAAGTATTTAATGAAGTTGTATGCGTTATACTGCAGTATTTTTGTCTCATTTTCTATTTTGTTGTTGTAATCGATAAGATATTAAGGGTGAACAATGCTAACAACACGGTGGCTAATCTTGGCGCTATCTTCGCTGCAACACTCAAGCTAACCAACTTTTAGCAGAAAAAGTTTTTGATGCACAACACCTGCCTTATCAAGAACACATTGGTGTAGGGGTGGCTACTGTTCACATTTGAACCAATATGGTCCCAATTTTAGGTACCTGGGAACCGATACCGTTACTCAACACTAGGGCTGGGTGATATTGCCTTTTTTTAATATTGCGATATTTTTAGGCCATATCGCGATATACGATATATATTACGATATTTTGCCTTGGCCTTGAATGAACACTTGATGCATATAATCACAGCAGTATGATGATTCTATGTGTCTACATTAAATCATTCTTCTTCATACTGCATTAATATATGCTACTTTTAAACTTTCATGCAGAGAGGTAAATCACAACTAAGTCAATTGACCAAAAGTGTATTTATTAAAGTTATTAAGCAATGGCACAAACATTCAAGTCATTTCCAAAACATAAATTGCAAGATTGTCAGAGATATTTTAAGTGTCAAATAAAAATGAGCTGCATAATACGAAATCAAATAGTATTCGTCCTTCACTATGTGGTATGTTACTAAGGTTATGAAATTCTCTTCATTCTCTAGCGAGTGACTTTATAAATGATGCTACATATTAGCAGCAATGCTACTTCGTATAGCAACGCCCCCCCCCCCCCCCCCCCACACTTGACAACAAATTACGGTTGTCTGTTTGACATATTCCCACTTGAAGCCGAATCACCACCAGACGATGGAAACCCTGCTGTTTTTCTTGGGAATTAAGTCTACCTTCATTTGTTACCAGATCCGCACCTTCTTTCTCTCGTACGGCTACGTTAGCAGCTAACGTTAGCCACGCCGCTAGCTCTCTGCCCTGCGAGGGCATGTATGTGATGTGTGACGTATGTAAGAATGTGCGCCTGCTTGTCTGTGAGAATGACAGACAGGAAAGAGCGAGGAGAGCCTGAAGTGTATGCCCGCAGCAGCTAAAAGTCATGCGTGAGAACGTATACTCGAATATTACGATATAGTCATTTTCTATATCGCACAGAGACACACCCGCGATATATTGTATATATCGATATATCGCCCAGCCCTACTCAACAGTACCAATTTTCGGTACTTTCTTGTGTTAAAGAATATTGTTTTTTTTGTTGTTTTTTTAGAACATCTAAAAATGAGCTGATTATGGTCACTGGTGTCTTTATATTGAGTTTTATTTATCTCATTTGCAAGTATAACATCAAATTGCAAATCCAAGACAATAGATGGCAGTAGTGTATTGTTCATGACGTCTTGTTTTTTGTTGTGCCAAAAAAAAAAGTTCATACTGTAAGTATTGTACTTATTACACACCAGCTGTTTGATTGTTACATGAATCTTAATGGTACTTTTCATTATCACGCTTGAAGGTGTGGAAATCACCATGCAAATTCGTTAATGCTAATCCGTAGCAAAGCCAATGTATATTAGCATCAAGCTAGTGAAGTGAAGTCTTACTTTACTTACGTAGGAACTTTTTTTTTTGAGTCAAATTTCTTTGTTGGCATTTAAAATAGCAGCATTAGCTCGAGGTAGTTTGGCTGAGTCCGCTCTCAGTGCTGCTGGAGTGATTGCCAATGCTGAAGCGTGACATAACACGTAACCCAGGTACCGTAACAAGGCATGTTGGGATTATACATCAATCTGTGCGAGATTAGGTTGGTGCCAAAACAGGTACTGGATGGAGTAACCATCCTTACATTGGTGAAACTTTGATGTGAGTGATAAACAAAAGCCAAGACGCTAGACGCACTAGAACCAGTGCACCACGGCTGTATGCAGCTGTCCGGGCACATTTGAAATGGAAATGAACTGTGTTGATGCACTTCATCTTCGACATCAGCTCCACGTGACGTTAGTGAGCCTTTGGCGTGACAACGTGGGAGACACAATGCTAACAACACAGCTAATGGTTGTAGCTGCGACGGTAAAGTGGACCAACTTTTGGCTAAACTTACACCTGTGGTCTCAGCCCATGGAATAAATGATAATAATAAATGGGTTGTACTTGTATAGCGCTTTTCTACCTTCAAGGTACTCAAAGCGCTTTGACACTACTTCCACATTTACCCATTTACACACTGATTGAGGGAGCTGCCATGCAAGGCGCTAACCAGCACCCATCAGGAGCAAGGGTGAAGTGTCTTGCTCAGGACACAATGGAAGCCCAGTTCTAACTTAGAGGAAATAGCCAAAATGTGAAAGTATTTCCGCTTCGTTGCCGTTTTGTAAAGGCAGGGTGATGCTTGGAGGATCTTCGGGGGAATACTGTAATCCACAGTCGAACACACTCAAGGCGACTATATTGCGAGTAAAAAGGTGACTATATGACTGTTTTTTTATGTTTAGAGGGCTCCATGTTAAAATAATTTTAATGCTCTATGAAAATACTTGATTTGATAATAATAATCCTTCTTTGTGGAAATGTGTTTACCGCGAGGGACGACTGTATTTTCCAACAATTCTGACATGTTGAAGACTGTGTGTGTGGTCTGTCTTCTCGCTCCTCAGCTGCATGGACCCATCCATCGCCATCAAGCCGGTCTTTCAGAGGTTCCAGTCGGTGGTCATAACCTCGGGTGTAAGTTGCTCGCCCTCCTCTTCATCTTGTCGTCGTGACTTCGAGCTTTCTGTCCCCGGCCAGACGCTGTCCCCGCTGGACATCTACCCTCGCATCCTGGACTTCCGGCCCGTCACGGTGGCATCCTTCACCATGACGCTGGCACGCACCTGTCTCTGCCCGCTGGTGCGTCCAACACTCGCCACGTCCCCCCGTGACTCCGGTCTCATCCCATCGTCTTGTCTCCACAGATTGTTGGAAGGGGGAATGACCAGGTGGCTCTCAGTTCCAAGTTTGAGACTAGAGAGGATTTTGGTAAGTGGAAACATCTTTGAATGGCGTTAAACTCTTTTTTGAAAATGTTCCTTTTCCAGCTGTGATTCGTAACTACGGCAACCTCTTACTGGAGATGTCCGCTGTTGTTCCTGATGGCATCGTGGCGTTTTTTACCAGCTACGTCTACATGGAGAACATTGTGGCGTCCTGGTACGAGCAGGTCAGTGTCTGTTTAGCGGGCTCCTCGCGGTGGCGGCGGTTAGCATCAGGCGAATGTAGCATGACGTCAAGTTGTGGTAATTTGTGTGTTTGTGTGTGTGCAGGGCATTCTGGAGAACATCCAGAAGAACAAGCTGATATTCATCGAGACGCAGGACGCCGCCGAGACCAGCATGGCGCTGGAGAAGTACCAGGAGGTCATGCATGTCACCGTCAATCATTTCCTCGAAAGAGCGCTCACCTCTGACCTCTGCCTCCAACTTTAGGCGTGCGAGAACGGTCGAGGAGCCATCCTGCTCTCCGTCGCCAGAGGGAAAGTGTCAGAGGGCATCGATTTTGGTAAGCTTTGCCAAAAGTGCCAATGTTTCCAAGGTTCACCGAGCACGTCTGCTGTCTCCAGTGCATCACTTTGGCCGCGCCGTCATCATGTTTGGCGTTCCCTACGTGTACACGCAGAGTCGTATCTTGAAGGTGAGCTCCAGCTTCTTCACGTCCATACTTTTGCCTTTTCTTCTTCACGTCTTCATGACGTGGCCGCTCTCTCCAGGCCCGGCTGGAATACCTGCGAGACCAGTTCCAGATCCGAGAGAACGACTTCCTCACGTTTGACGCCATGCGACACGCCGCTCAGTGCGTGGGCCGAGCCATCAGAGGCAAGACTGACTATGGACTCATGATTTTTGCTGACAAGGTAAAATATTTACATGTTATCAAATGAACCTTGTTGACAATTTGGCATAATGTTGAAAACCATTAGATTAGAATATTGTGCAAAGGTGACTTTATTCCAGCAATTACATTTACAAGGTGAAACTAATATTCAACATATTTCAAGCCTTCTTTTGATATAATATTCATGATTATGGCTTACAACTTATTAAAAAAAAATGTAATTGAAGATTTCGTCTAACAAAAAGGCCTGACATATCACTTTGCAGCAATTTTATATCACATTAGAAGTTAAATGGCTGACATGAATCAACTTTTGCAAAATATTAAATTTTCTTTTGTTTCACATGTAGCTTCACACTTCCCTGTCCTTTCTCTGCGGTGTGAGGCAGTGCAGCCATCTTTTCTATTGGGTTTACAGGCAATATTCTGCCTAGCAACAAAAGCAAACATGTCACACGTCCATGGAAGAAAATACAAGCAAATTGCTGTTCAAAATGTAATAATTGTATTTATGTTTAGTAGGGGTGCACAAAAAAATTTAATCACATCCGAATTGCGATTTGTATTCATAATTTTCAAAAATCAATTTCTTTAAAAAAAAAAAAGGTAGAATCAATTTTTAAAGTTGTTTTTATTCCACTTCCATGCATCAAAAAGGTTTTCTAACCTGTTTTTGAAAAAATTTCATTAGACTTATACCAAATACATCGAGAATCGGTTTGAATAGAATCATTTAGGTGCCCAAAGATTCACACTACTAGTGTTAAATGTCTATTGTGCAATCACAAACAACTTTTCAGCAGATACTAAATTCTGTGATAATTACATTTTGTAACGAGCAGGAATGTTATCTTCATCACAAGGGCTTGAAAGTGTGACGTGGAAACGCATTGCATTGTGGGTCTTACACTTTAGATCAGGGGTAATCAACCTTTTTGAAACCAAGAGCTACTTCTTGGGTACTGATTAATGTTAAGGGCTACAAGTTTGATACACACTTAAATAACTTGCCAGAAATAGCCAATTTGCTCAATTTAACTTGAATAAATAAATCGAAATATATTTAAAAAAAAAAAAAAGGGTATTTCTGTCTGTCATGAAACCAGCTCGGTTGGTAGAGTGGCCGTGCCAGCAACTTGAGGGTTGCAGGTTCGATTCCCGCTTCCGCCATCTTAGTCACTGCCGTTGTCTCCTTGGGCAAGACACTTTACCCACCTGCTCCCCCACACTGGTTTAAATGTAACTTAGATATTGGGTTTCACTATGTAAAGCACTTTGAGTCACTAGAGAAAAGCGCTATATAAATATAATTCACTTCACTTCACTTCACATTCCGTCGTACATTTTTTTTCCTTTTACGGGAGGTTTTTTGTAGAGCATAAATGATGAAAAAACACTTAAATTAATGGTTTAAAAGAGAAAACACGAAAAAAAATGAAAATTAAATTTTGTAACAGTTTATCTTCAATTTCGACTCTTTCAAATTCAAAATTCAACCGAAAAAATTTTTTGAAAATAATTTATGGAACATTAGTAATTTTTCCTGATTAAAATTCATTTTAGAATTTTGATGACATGTTTTCAATCGGTTAAAATCCAATCTGCACTTTGTTGTAATGTATAACAAATTGGACCAAGCTATATTTCTAACAAAGACAAATCATTATTTCTTTAGATTTTCCAGAACTAAAATTTTTAAAGACATTCAAAAGACTTTGAAATAAGATTTAAATTTGAGTCTACAGATTTGCCAGAATATTTTTTTTTAATTTTAATCATAAGTTTGAAGAAATATTTCAAAAATATTCATCGAAAAAACAGAAACTAAAATGAAGAATTAAATTAAAATGTATTTATTATTCTTTACAATAAAAAAAATACTTGAACATTGATTTAAATTGTCAGGAAAGAAGAGGAAGGAATTTAAAAGGTAAATTTGTTTAAAAATCCTAAAATCATTTTTAAGGTTGTATTTTTTTCTCTAAAATTATCTTTCTGAAAGTTAAAAGCAAAGTAAAAAAATAAATGAATTCATTTAAACATGTGAGGATCAAGTCTTTAAAATATTTTCTTGGATTTTCAAATTCTGTTTGAGTTTTGTCTCTCTTAGAATAAAAAATGTTGCGCAGAGCGAGACCAGCTTGTGAGTAAATAGACACAATTAAAAAAAAAATAGAGGCAGCTCACTGGTAAGTGCTGCTATTTAAGCTATTTTTAGAACAGGCCAGCGGGCGACTCATCTGGTCCTTACGGGCTACCTGGTGCCTGTGGGCACTGTGTTGGTGACTCCTGATCTAGATACTTCTCACATTACATGGCCGTACTCAACCAGCGGTAAACAGAATCTGTCCAGCAACAATGGCTACCCAGCTCCCACAATGCATTGCTAAATCACGTGCCGTCTCGAACCCCATTACAACATTCTTACTTTTCATGTCACATTGTACTAAATGGGTCTCATTGTTCCAGTTCATGTGACCCACATTTGTGTTTGTTGCTAGGCAGAAATTATTGTTTTTGTATTGCATTTTACCTTGCTAGCCACCGACACGATCACGCTGCTTCTTCCCACAGCGCTACGCCAGAGCCGACAAACGCGGGAAGCTCCCTCGCTGGATCCAGGAGCACATCAACGACGGCAGCCTCAACCTGACCGTAGACGAGACGGTGCAGCTGTCCAAGCACTTCCTGCGTCAGATGGCTCAGCCCTTCAGACAGGTCTCGCGCAACACAAACAACAAAGCAATAAGTTTTTGTGCTTGCCTGGCCTTAATGTCCTGTTTCCTCTTGTGTGTGCAGGAGGACCAACTGGGTCTGTCTCTGCTGACACTGGAGCAGCTGCAGTCCGAGGACATGCTGAAGAAGATTGCTCAGATGGCGCATCAGAGCTGAAAGTGACATCCTTACCTGACACCCCTGCCCCCCCACACGATATCACATTGTCTGTCATACAGACTTTACTTTTTTACGGCCGCTGCAGTTTTATATTGGCATCATGTATTTGTTACAAACACATTGTCACATCATGACCAACAATAAAAGCTGAGTGAAAGTTGTTGACATTTATTTACATTCCCCACCAACAATAGAAAACAAGCATTTATATTGACTACTCGGCAGAAAGATTCATATTCTCTACATGTCTGTTTCTGTGGCAACTGATGCTATCTTGATGGGACAAACCCTACAATCATGTTTTACAGAGTAGAAAAAGTCCAAAATGAGAAACTAAAGTCTTCTAGTGGACTAAAAATGTAGTCATTATATAAATATATATTCCCACGCACTGCAGTGTCAGCTTCCAAAATATTATATTTTAAATATTTGAGGACGCCTCTATCGTCAATTTGCTGCAGCTTTGAGATTAAAAGTGCAAAAAGCTTCTACAATCCATCGCAAATAAGAACTTGAGATGAATGAGTTACATTGTCAAAATGTAAACAAGCTTAAATGAGATATGAAAATAGTCCTCATTTTTAAAAAGGCAAGACATACACGCGTGGACTCGGGAAGCAAATGTAACATTTCATCCAGTGTCGGTTGTGCAAACATTTGTCTCTCACAGGACCGTCCACATCTTTAAACGCCCTCTTATGGAAAAACTGTACCGTGACACGACGAGAAGTGAAAACGTCTGAAGTGCAAGTTTAAATTGAACTTGTAACGACGAACCAATGATTGTGCCCTCACCAGGAATGTGATTTTAAGTAAGAATGCTCAGGTCCACTCTGTATGCCACACACACACTCCATGAAATCTCTGGAACATTCAGAGTTTGTCTCAAACGAGAAAAGTGTGGTTTTTCACAAATCTGCGCTCTGAGATCCATCATGTGTTTGTAGGCTACCGAAACAAACCACATACTATTTGACTCATGTCAATATAAATGGAGCCTCAGTGTGTGTGTGTGTGTACGTTAGGTGGTTCCAAGTGATCCTCTCCTGGTGAGGCTCTGCGTGCTGGAGCTCAGTCCTCGATGGTCCGTCAGCAAGCGCGACTGAAAACCAAAGCAACAATTAAACTCTCCAGCTGAGTCGTCATTGTGTTGTTGCTAAACTTTGATGTGCGTGTTAAAAAGCAAATGATTCATTATCTAACATTAAGGTCATGTTTTGTTCGCACCTGGCCGCCATCTTGACTTTGTCCTCCAACGTTGAGAAAATTCAGCGAGTTGGCGCGTTTCATTCTGCAGACAGGAAATCACAAGCGTGCCTTTAATCGCACTTGGTTTTGTATTAAAAAACAAAAAAACATTTAAAATGAAAGCCTCAGTTTTTACCCAGAATTCCTTGGAGCGGCGTCATCCATGCCGGCGCCCTTCAGCTTGCGGACCAGCTTTTCACTGCTTCGACGTATGGACTCTCGCAGTTTGGTGAAGGAGCCGCTGCGCCTCAGGGGTCCCTCCTGGTGGGATTGGGCCTCATCTCCGCCCGACCAGCTCGGCCGGGCGTCACCTGGACGACAAGACGGGAAACCTCTAGACCGGAATAGCCCAACGCTACGACCCACAGCTAATTTTCACGGCAAGATGAAAAATACTATTACAGAAAAAAAACATAAAAAGTGGAATAAATAGCAATCAGGTGAAAGGTAACGAAAACAAGTTGCAATGTTAACTCTAATAACACAAAGCTGTCATCTTTAAAACTCATTGCTCAAAAACAACAAATCAAAATCTGTACTTCACATTAAATATTCCTTTTGGAAATATTTGTTTGGAAAAATATTTCCATAATTGGTGTTTTACCTTAAAAACGGTTTTATTTAGGTTTTTGTAGGGGACGACATGACGCAGTTGGGAGAGTGGCTGTGCCAGCAACCTGAGGGTTCCTGGTTCGATCGCCACCTTCTACCAACCTCGTAATGTCCGTTGTGTCCTTGAGAAAGACAGTTCACCCTTGCTCCTGATGGGTGCTGGTTAGGGCCTTGCATGGCAGCTCCCACCATCAGTGTGTGAATGTGTGTGTGAATGGGTGAATGTGAAAATAGTGTCAAAGCGTACCTTGAAGGTAGAAAAGCGCTATACAAGTATAACCCATTTTCCATTTGACAAAAAGTGCATAAAACAAGCAAACAAACAAAATCAAATGAAAAAAAAACAACCTTATGATCAACAGACATCTTGTTCTGAAGTTAATTTAAGAGTAAAAAGTAAAAAAAAAAAAAAGGTTTGATATATTTTCACTACTTTTATGAGTGGGGGGTCTTTTTCTTTAGCGTGTTAGTTGGATTTTTTTTTTTTTAATTGCCATTTTTCAAAAACTATTAATTAATTGAAAATCAATGTTATGATTTATTGAACTATTTAAGGCTCCAATCCCTTCCCATCTAATATTCCACTGGGAAATTTTTGGAAAGAAAATATTGCATATTTTGTGTTTCTGCCAAAGAAAACAGTTATGACAAAAAGAGCATAAATCAATAACAGATAGATTTGAAGTTATATTGATACAACGTATTTAACATTTTTATGACTGAGACCCTTCCAGGTTTTCGAGACTAAACTGGAAGGGAGCACTAAAGGTTAAAAAAAAAATGTAATCTTGTATTGGATTTGAAAATGACAAATATCACAACGGCCCCTGCATGCTTTGATATTTTCAGTGTGTGGCTCTCAGTGGAAAAAATGTGGACACCCCCAGTCTTTGTTCTCACGTTTGCCACGGCAACTCACCTTCCACAGATCCAAACTCCTTCTCATGTGCTCTGGTGAGGATCTCCTTGTACAGCGCTTCTGCCTGACGATACTTTCCCTGCTTGAGGTAACAGGATGCCTGCCAGCAAGAGAAGGTAAGGAGAGCATGAAGCCAGGTCATTTTATATCATAACCCCACCTAGGGGTGTAACGGTACGTGTATTTGTATTGAACCGTTTCGGTACAGGGGTTTCGGTTTGGTTCGGAGGTGAACCGACAGGTTTCCACAAGGTCATATTAAGTAGCGTACTGCACGTTGTATAAACAATGCACATTGATTGATTGATTGAAATTTTTATTAGTAGATTGAACAGTTCAGTACACATTCCGTACAATTGACCACTAAATGGTAACACCCGAATAAGTTTTTCAACTTGTTAAAGTCGGGGTCCACGTTAATCAATTCTTGGCACAACACAAGGCATGCTAGCAGCGACCGGGCTACGATAGACTGACCATACCTCCTCTTTTCACCGGATATGTCCTCTTTTGCGGGGCTGTCCGGGTGGAGTTTCTTAAATGCCTCAAATGTCCGGCATTTTAAGTTAGGGTTGCGTGTATTATCAATGTACGTTCAGGGTTAAGAAGGGGTTAAAAACAAAACCAAATTGTGCACGCAGCAACATTCGTAAGGGAGGGGCAGAGAGTGAGAGAGTTATGATAAACGCGCATGCGTTGCCAGGCTCTGCTTTTTACCCATAGATTTATCAGATTTAATTCTTTTATTATCTATAGCAGGGGTGTCAAAAGTGCCCGGAGGCCATTTGCGGCCCACAGTTAATGTTTTAAAGACCCACGGCACATTCTAAAAATACTATTAAAATAAACAAAAACATAAACATAAGTGAAATAAAAAAGCTTTAAAGCTAAATGTAATTTAGAAAAAGTTGCAACGTTAAATAAAAAAAAGCAGTTTTTTTTTTTTTCAAGCTGTCATTGCTCAAAACATAATATTGAATCAAAATCAATGTTACTATAAATGATTGACCTATCCAAGGTTCCCATTACTTCACATCAAATATTCCACTAAGAAAAATATTTTGGTGGAAGTTTTGCAAATTTGGGAAAAATACATAACCAAAAAATGTATATTTTGTTGTTTTCTTACTGTACCGAAAATGAACTGAACCATGACCTCTGAACCGAGGTACGTACCGAACCGAAATTTTTGTGTACCGTTACACCCATAACCCCACCCCAATCTGTGTCTCACCAGGTTGTTTTTGGTCTTGGCCACGTTGGCGTCGTCGGGGCCCAGTCTACTCTGGTAGATGTGCAGAGCGCGCTCGTAGTACTGCTCCACTTCTTGGTACTTGCCCTGGTTCTGACACAGCAGCGCCAAGTTGTTCAGCTGCTTGGCTACGTCGGGATGGTCTGTGCCCAGAACCTGCCAGGGGGGAAGGTGTAAGAGTAAGGGGCGCAGTGGGGAGGCGGGGCTTAGGCTCACCTTCTCTCTGATCTGCAGCGCTCGTTTGCACAGTGGCTCCGCCTCCGTGTATTTGCCTCGTTTACCATAAAGCACCGCCAGGTTGTTCAAGGTGGCTGCCACCTGCGCACACGCACAAACACATGCATATATATATAAAGATATGTGTGTATGACACACAAAAAACAAAGAACTTACTGCAGGGTGGTCCAATCCCAATGTTTTCTCCCTAATGGCCAGCGCATCATTCAGCAGGTTAGCGGCTTCTTTGTATTTGTTTTGGTCTCTGAAGAAATCCAGTTTTTATGTCAGTCAGGATTCGGTGCAGAAATCTTAAGACCATCACATATGGTCGCCATTACTCTCACCTGTACACCAGCGCAAGGATGTTCAACATGGTGGCGACATCAGGGTGGGTGTGGCCGGACGACTTCTCCAAATCCTCCAAAGCCTGTGGACATGGGAGAGGAGCTTCAGAGGCTTTCAGGTAGGACTGCACAATTATTTGCATTTTAATCCCGATTAGGACCGCCACAGTTCAATGAAAGCGATATCAACATTTGAAAAGCAGGCTGTGGCGCATATCAAATCAAGCACGGTGGCACCGTCCGTGCCAGAGTCCTGTGTGTATTGTGCACAAAATTACTACTCGCTAGTGCTAACATATCGGAGAAATATGGGAAATAATTACAAAAGTATGCTTCATAATTGATAGCTGTGGTCTCACACAAATAATAAATGAACCCACGCATCGCAACGGTAATACGATAGACCTAGTGCTTGTCAGGGGCATCACCGTTTCCAAAGTTACGATACTCCCGTATACTAAAGTATTGTCTGATCATTACCTTATAAAATTCGAGGTTCAGACGCATGTTCGTCAAACTAATAATAATAATAACTGCTATAGCAGCCGCAACATTAATACAGCCACAACGACAACTCTTGCTGACCTACTGCCCTCGGTAATGGCACCATTCCCAAAGTATGTGGGCTCTATTGATAACCTCACTAACAACTTTAACGACGCCCTGCGCGAAACCATTGATAACATAGCACCGCTAAAGTTAAAAAAGGCTCCAAAAAAGCGCACCCCGTGGTTTACAGAAGAAACTAGAGCTCAGAAATTATTATGTAGAAAGCTGGAACGCAAATGGCGCACGACTAAACTTGAGGTGCACCATCAAGCATGGAGTGATGGTTTAATAACTTATAAACGCATGCTTACCTTAGCTAAAGCTAAATATTACTCAAATCTCATCCACCGTAATAAAAACGATCCTAAATTTTTGTTTAGTACGGTAGCATCGTTAACCCAACAAGGGACTCCTTCCAGTAGCTAAACCCACTCAGCTGATGACTTTATGCAATTCTTTAGTAAGAAAATTGAAGTCATTAGAAAGGAGATTAAAGACAATGCGTCCCAGCTACAACGGGGTTCTATTAACACTGACACGATTGTATATACGGCGGATACTGCCCTCCAAAATACTTTCTCTCGTTTTGAGGAAATAACATTAGAGGAATTGTTACAACGTGTAAATGGAATAAAACAGACAACATGTTTACTTGACCCTCTTCCTGGGAAACTGATCAAGGAGCTCTTTGTATTATTAGGTCCATCAGTGCTAAATATTATAAACTTATCACTCTCCTCGGGCACTGTTCCCCTAGCATTCAAAAAAGCGGTTATTCATCCTCTTCTTAAAAGACCTAACCTCGATCCTGACCTCATGGTAAATTACCGACCGGTGTCTCACCTTCCCTTTATTTCAAAAATCCTTGAAAAAATTGTTGCGGAGCAGTTAAATGAACACTTAGCGTCTAACAATCTATGTGAAACCTTTCAATCCGGTTTCAGGGCAAATCACTCCACGGAGACAGTCCTCGCAAAAATGACTAATGATCTATTGCTAACGATGGATTCTGATGCGTCATCTATGTTGCTGCTCCTCGATCTTAGCGCTGCTTTCGATACCGTCGATCATAATATTTTATTAGAACGTATCAAAACACGAATTGGTATGTCAGACTTAGCCCTGTCTTGGTTTAACTCTTATTTTACTGATAGGATGCAGTGCGTCTCCCATAACAATGTGACCTCGGACTACGTTAAGGTAACGTGTGGAGTTCCCCAGGGTTCGGTCCTTGGCCCTGCACTCTTCAGCATCTACATGCTGCCGCTAGGTGACATCATACGCAAATACGGTATTAGCTTTCACTGTTATGCTGATGACACCCAACTCTACATGCCCCTAAAGCTGACCAACACGCCGGATTGTAGTCAGCTGGAGGCGTGTCTTAATGAAATTAAACAATGGATGTCCGCTAACTTTTTGCAACTCAACGCCAAAAAAACGGAAATGCTGATTATCGGTCCTGCTAGACACCGAACTCTATTTAATAATACAACTCTAACATTTGACAACCAAACAATTAAACAAGGCGACACGGTAAAGAATCTGGGTGTTATCTTCGACCCAACTCTCTCCTTTGAGGCACACATTAAAAGCGTTACTAAAACGGCCTTCTTTCATCTCCGTAATATCGCTAAAATTCGCTCCATCCTGTCCACTAAAGACGCTGAGATCATTATCCATGCGTTTGTTACGTCTCGCCTCGACTACTGTAACGTATTATTTTCGGGTCTCCCCATGTCTAGCATTAAAAGATTACAGTTGGTACAAAATGCGGCTGCTAGACTTTTGACAAGAACAAGAAAGTTTGATCACATTACGCCTGTACTGGCTCACCTGCACTGGCTTCCTGTGCACTTAAGATGTGACTTTAAGGTTTTACTACTTACGTATAAAATACTACACGGTCTAGCTCCATCTTATCTTGCCGATTGTATTGTACCATATGTCCCGGCAAGAAATCTGCGTTCAAAGGACTCCGGCTTATTAGTGATTCCCAAAGCCCAAAAAAAGTCTGCGGGCTATAGAGCATTTTCCGTTCGGGCTCCAGTACTCTGGAATGCCCTCCCGGTAACAGTTTGCGATGCCACCTCAGTAGAAGCATTTAAGTCTCACCTTAAAACTCATCTGTATACTCTAGCCTTTAAATAGACTCCCTTTTTAGACCAGTTGATCTGCCGTTTCTTTTCTTTTTCTTCTATGTCCCACTCTCCCGTGTGGAGGGGGTCCGGTCCGATCCGGTAGCCATGTATTGCTCGCCTGTGTATCGGCTGGGGACATCTCTGCGCTGCTGGTCCGCCTACGCTTGGGATGGTTTCCTGCTGGCTCCGCTGTGAACGGGACTCTCGCTGCTGTGTCTTGGATCCTCTTTGGACTGGACTCTCGCGACTGTGTTGTATCCATTGTGGATTGAACTTTCACAGTATCATGTTAGATCCGCTCGACATCCATTGCTTTCCTCCTCTCTAAGGTTCTCATAGTCATCATTGTCACCGACGTCCCACTGGGTCATTATTGTCACCAATGTCCCACTGGGTGTGAGTTTTCCTACCGAGGATGTCGTGGTGGTTTGTGCAGCCCTTTGAGACACTAGTGATTTAGGGCTATATAAGTAAACATTGATTGATTGATTGATTAACTAACCATGTTAAAAAAGTTAGAATGATACATAGCGATGGATGTAGAGAACGTACAATTTGCACACAGCTAAAACTATGTACAAAGCAAACTATAACCTGCTAATTAAGGATGTACGACAATCATTTTAAACAAAAGAATAGGAATATATCCTGAGAGGAAAATGTAACTTAAAACATTTGAATGCACGTACAACACTTAAGACATTTAGTATATCTGTGTGTGGAAATAAATTAGGGAATGGATTAAGCAAATATCTCAAACAGTGTAGTAATATGATTCACTTTAATAAACTGTCCAAACTACAAGTGTTTACAAAGTACAAGGAAAAAATATGACAAACATATTGAAAATTATATATTATTAATTTCATTATGTGAATCTCAACTGACTTAACTACCAAATTTTTCGGACCATAAGTCACAGTTTTTTTCATACTTTGGCCTGGGGTGCGACATGTACTCCAGAGCGACTTATGTGTGAAATTATGAACACATTACTGTAAAATATCAAATAATATTATTTATCTCATTCGTGGAAGAGACGAAGAAAATGTCAGCAATCGTCACACACACGTCAACCAATAAGAGGGTCATGGCAGAAGTGAATTGTGGGTCATGGAATGCTAACTGCTATATGCTAAATGCTACTGCCGTAGCTATTAAAATGGGTCATTTCATCGTTGGCGGTAACTATTAAAAACTGGAGAAGGGCTGAACAAAAATTGGACCGAAAAGAAAATCACGTACTGCAGATTACAAACTGGACGTAGTGAAATATGCAGCAGAATACGACAAGAGGAAGCGGCGCATACCTTTGGAGATGGCAGAGTTGTTTAGAAGCGACATCGAGGAAGAAGATTTCATCGGCTTTATCGATTAGGAGTGACAGATGTTTGGTAAACGTATAGCATGTTCTACAAACCCTGTTTCCATATGAGTTGGGAAATTGTGTTAGATGTAAATATAAACGGAATATAATGATTTGCAAATCATTTTCAACCCATATTCAGTTGAATATGCTACAGAGACAACATATTTGATGTTCAAACTGACAAACGTTTTTTTTTTTTTTGCAAATATCTGTGATGGTATGGGGGTGTAGTAGTGCCTAAGGCATGGGTAACTTACACATCTGTGAAGGCACCATTAATGCTGAAAGCTCCATACAGGTTTTGGAGCAACATATGTTGTCATCCAAGCAACGTTATCATGGACGCCCCTGCTTATTTCAGCAAGACAAGTGCTACAACAGCATGGCTTTGTAAAAAAAGAGTGCGGGTACTTTCCTGGCCCGCCTGCAGTCCAGACCTGTCTCCCATCGAAAATGTGTGGCGCATTATGAAGCGTAAAATACAACAGCGGAGACCCTGGACTGTTGAACAACTGAAGCTCTACATAAAACAAGAATGGGAAAGAATTCCACTTTCAACGCTTCAACAATTAGTTTCCTCAGTTCCCAAACGTTTATTGAGTGTTGTTAAAAGAAAAGGTGATATAACACAGTGGTGAACATGCCCTTTCCCAACTACTTTGGCACGTATTGCAGCCATGAAATTCTAAGTTAATTATTATTTGAAAAAAAAAAAAGTTTGAGTTTAAACATCAAATATCTTGTGTTTGTAGTGCATTCAATTGAATATGGGTTGAAAAAGATTTGTAAATCATTGTATTCCGTTTATATTTACATCTAACACAATTTCCCAACTCATATGGAAACGGGGTTTGTATATGTTATAGTTATTTAATGACTCTTACCATAATATGTTACGTTAACATATTAGGCACATTCTCAGTTGGTTATTTATGCGTCATATAACGTACACTTATTCAGCCTGTTGTTCACTATTCTTTATTTATTTTAAATTACCTTTCAAATGTCTATTCTTGGTGCGTGATTTTATCAAATAAATTTCCCCCCAAAATGCGATTTATACTCCAGTGCGACGTATATATGTTTTTTTCCTTCTTTATTATGCATTTTCGGCCGGAGCAACGTATAATCCGGAGCGATTTATAATCCGAAAAATACGGTATTCATCTAAAGAAGGGTTTCATTCCGAATGAACTGATGACGTAAATGATGTACAAATGAAGAACAGGAAGAGAACATGTGTTAGTACTGGAATTGCTATGAGGTAGAAAAGGGATAGGATTAAATCTCCTTTTTGGACATCTTGTCAAGAAAAATGATAATATGTGATGTATCATATCGAAATCGTATACATGTTTGAAGTAAACTTCAGCTTCAACCATACCGAACGGTTATGTTGACAGTATGAGTGTTAACGTTAACTTTCAAAAAATTTTATCAGAGTTCTACAGCCGATCGCTGCGTTTCACTTCATAACCTTCCTCTCGGTGTGCGTTCAAGAGCACTCTGCTGTTATTCGATGGTGACAATATTGGACACGGTACCATTTGTTCCACCCAAAAAAAATGTTTGATTTGGCTTTCAATTTGAAAAAGTAACCCATGGTCGTGTCACTGGTGGCTCCTTCACTCACCTGCTGTGTAAATAAGGTGTGGGCAACTTTTGCCACGTGTTTGTTTGGTCACTCGTCATTTATTTAACTGCTGAACTTTGTCCAAGTTCCTGTAATATCAACACTAGCTACAATGTTTGAGTTGTCAGTAAGGCACGAAGATTGTGTATTAGACAAGAGAAGTGTCACTCCCTATTTATTTTTGTTGGCCAAATGGTTCCATTGATCTACTTGGAGAACAACAAAACAATTTTTTAGACTTAATTTACATTGGCCAAACTGTTTAGTGTTTTATAACGATGTTTAAAAAGTAAACATCATGTTTTTGGTGTATAGTTAATTAACTTTTCATAGATCTGTCCCAGGCCTGGGCGGTATATTGGTATTACGAGTTGTATCGGTATCTTTTAGAAATGGTATTTATTTGAGACAATATCGCCATACCGATATAAGTAATCCTTAACGTCTTGACAGTGTGTCTGCTCTGGCTGTTAAGTCCCGCCTCTCTGCGCTCACTTGACACAAACTCCAGTACGAGGAGTGTATGAAACATACCTTCCTCTTTGTGCCCGGAAATCACAGTCCTTTCCCGGTGACTTGCCGATCCCGTTTTTTACTCTTAATGAAAACAAAAGCCTCGGCAGTATTGCTGCCAGCAATCGGGTGCGTTAGACTCCTGCCTCAGCATCACTTGTTCATGAAAGCAGCGTGGCGAGTTGCAACTGACGTGATTGAATCAAATCAACAGTGCGAGAGAGATGGATGCACTTGAAAATAATGGTGAAGACGTTGCTGCCAAACTACAAACTTTTTGTAAATAGATATGTTCCCAGAATAACTACTTTCTGCAGGGTTAGTGCTCATTAATGAGTGCGGCTAAGTTGGTGTGGTATTACTGAATACAAGCTCCTTGGTCTGACTACGGTCCGTTTTAAAAAATCCCCGAAACCGCCATACTGTCGAGGTGACTTTTCCTGTTTTATTTTACTCGTTCTCTGCAACACTCATTTTTACTTTCCCTTCTCACCCCATGTAATCAATCAATTGTGAGACAACAGGAAGGCACAACCAAACGTCATAGTTAATTCTGTCACCTGATTGGCTATTAGCGTGTCACTCCCACTGATCAATGATCACTTCCTGTGTTGCTCGGTTACCAGAGAGCGTGCGCCTTTGTGCAACGTCCGGTTTCTTTCGACAAAGAAAAAATATAAAACATTTTATCGAAAGCATTTTTTATTGATAACGGTTACGTGTCTTTCGGGATATCGTTTTATCGCCCAGCCCGAGTTTGTCACAAGTAAAGATTCACATGCAGGCGTGACAGTCACATGATCCTATATTCATGTTGTAGTTGCAGGATCTAAAAAATGTGTTAGTCTCTAAATGCGTTTTGGTTGCACGATTTCAGTCCCACTACTTTCCTAACATGGCTTCCGTCTAACCTGTTTGCAGAGGGGGACGGCGACCTCGTAGCGGCCCTGCGAGGCGTACTGGATGACAAGGTTGTGGAGCGTGCGGAGGCGGGCGGGAATCTCGTAGCCGCCCTGCTGGGCCGCGGCGGCTGCGCTGCTGTGGTGAGGCGCTGACGACAAAGAGCACAAGCCCGTTATTGTCACTCACTGCTGCCTCCTCAGGGAAGTGGTGGTACTACAGGATAGTGGTGCTTATACCAGGGGTGTCCAAACTACGGCCCGCAGGCCAAGTAAGACCTGCCAGCGTCTTCAAATTGGTCCACGAGACGTCATGAGTTCATTAGAGCATCGCACCGCAGAGTGCGTTCAAATTCATCTTAAATACCAGGCGATCTCTGAATGCTACATATTCGCTGCCATCTTGTGGACAATAAGAGGAAATTAGCCCTTGAATGTACTTCATTATAACACAGAATTTATTTATATGACAACATCCAAACTAAAACCTTAGTCATAATGCAAAACAAATCCAACTAACATAAAAGGTCAACACACATGGTCAGAAATAACACAACCTGCTTGTGGATATAAAAAAAAATGTTCAAACACCATTAAAAAAATTCTAAATTGCACCCCTTTAAATATATCAGAGTGCATGATGGGAACAATGTAAAACATTATCTCCACACGTATTTATGTTTGACACATTTCATCTGCTTGATATTTGTGATCGATTAGAAATCTATAAGAAGGTTGTCATGGAAGTAAACAAGGTAGGAGTCGAATTTTCACATACTCTTAATATCCATTATATGAATTACATATCCATAATATTAACATATTGTCTACATATATATATTTACTTTACATGCAGTCGGTTTTTGACCCCAGACACATTTTTTTTTAGCCCAATGCGGCCACAAAGTCAAAAAGTCTGGACACCCCTGACTTAGTGTGCACGTGTCTTACTTTGTGACGACTCCTCATCCTCGGCAGGAAAAAGGTCGTCAAGAGATTCTTTGTTGGAGGATGTGTTCTTGTTGTCCTGAGCAAACAAACAAACATCAGCCAATAAGTTTTATGCTATTGTTCTGAAGTACTAATTAATCAAAATTATTTGTAACAGTTTGTATCACATGACAACCAGGGTTATTCTTTTCCACTGATGAATGGTAATAATAATAACTAGAGATCGATTGATATGCCTTATCCAAGACCTCCTTTCAGTAGTCAAGGAGGCCGATAACCGATAATAGGTTCTGATATTCATTTGCAGTGAAAGTTATTTAAGCATGAATAGTATATGTCAGTAATAAGCTGGACAAGGCTATAAGTTTTTAGTTTTTTTCTTTTTTTTACATTATTTTTCAGGAAACGTCGGATCAGTAATGACGTAATGTTTTATGTGGTGCTAATGTGGTTAATTTAGCACCAAAATACATCAGGGGATTTCACAAACACATTAAATGTGTCTAAGAGGAACATCAATATTTGAAAATAGATATGGAATTATCCTGGAAAATTTGTAAAAAAAAATATATAGCATTTCTCTACATCAAAATAACTCACCATCTTCTCAATTTTATGGATTTAATATTTTATAAGGTTTCCTCATGGGGAACCCTGATATATTGTTTGGTTGAATTTTATTTTGAATATGTAAATAGTTTCAACAGGATATGTCAAATATTTTAACTTTTCTTTACAACGTGTTTAAAAAAAAGAGTAGGAAGAAGCAAAGCTTATTTAATCCTACCCCTTTTCCACTTCATAGCAATTACTATCAACTTCCCGTTCTCTATTTGTAACAACATCTGCATTAAATAATTTTTCAATTTGCCATGACTGATATGAAATACATGATTTTTTAAATATGGCCAAAATTTAAATGCAAACAATTCTGGGCTCCTTTGTGTAGCTGATAGGTGACACATTTTATTAAGCTGACTGACATTTCTTACTGGATGTTATGGAAAGTACAGTATGAGAATGTGTGAGCTGCTTCCTGCTCTTCCTTACTTATTATAAAATATAATGATATTTTATATATATACACACACACACACACACACACACACACACACACACACACACACACACACACACACACACGGGCCTGGACATGCACTGGCTTAAGCAGGGGCACACGTCTGGCACTGCAGGATTTGATTCCCTGTCGGCGTAGTGTGTTAGTCCCAGCTCTCTGCAGGTCATTCACCAGGTCACCCCGTGTGGTTCTGGGATTTTTGCTCACCGTTCTCATGATCATTTTGACCCCATGGAATGAGATCTTGTGTAGAGCCCCAGATCGAGGGAGATTATCAGTGGTCTTGTATGTCTTCCATTTTCTGGTAACTGCTCCCACAGTTGATTTTTTCACACCAAGTTGCTTGCCTATTGTAGATTCACTCTTCCCAGTCTGGTGCAGGTCTACAATTCTTTTCCTGGTGTCATTCGACAGCTCTTTGGTCTTGGCCTTAGTGTAGTTTGGAGTCTGACTGTTTGAGGCTTTGGACAGGTGTCTTTTATACAGATAACGAGTTCAAACTTGTTCCATTAATACAGGTAACGAGTGGAGGACAGAAGAGCTTCTTAAAAAAGAAGTTACAGGTCTGTGAGAGCCAGAGATCTTCCTTGTTTGAAGTGACCAAATACATATTTTCCACCATAATTTATAAATAAATTATTTAAAATTCCTCCAATGTGAATTCCTAGATTTTTTTTTCGCATTCTGCCTCTCACAGTTGAAGTGTACCTATGGTGAAAATTACAGACCTCTGTCATCATTTTAAGTGGGAGAACTTGCACAATCGGTGGCTGACTAAATACTTTTTTGCCCCACTGTATATATTATGTATGTATATATATATATGTATATATATATATACATACACACAGTCTTGCCGCAGGAGCAAAAACACACAAAACGGGTGGAAGACTCCAGATAAGAAGGACAAAACCTGGATCTCCTGGCAAAAATTAATGTTTTTACAAGTTCATGTAAGCAGAGGACACGTGCTCAAGGAGAGAAAAGAGGTGGGGGGTGTGGCCGTGTGAGCACCGCAGGACAACTTAGACAGGATCAGTGGTTACTATTATTTACTTCACAAATTGTTTTGTAATACAAAATCCTGGTATTTTATGTGCACATATTGTATCTGCAGATGTAGTTATGTAGTGGTTGTAAAAAAAAAAAAGCGGATACAAATATCGACCCAGATAATCAATCAATCCCTACTAGTAACATTAATGATGATGTAGTAGCTGCTATTCATCATGTATCTTGAAACCAACCAAATACTGCTAAATATAAGGTTGTTGGGAAACAATATTCTGATAAGGAATCTTTCCTTCCTGCTAAAACTGGTTCTGCAGGTTCCAGCTGAGGTGTGCCTCAGGGTTCTGTGCTTGGACCACTCACCAGCGGCGGCTCCTCCTGGTCGTACTTGCGTATGGAGGACATGAACTGCAGGTGTCGGTTCTGCTCCTCCAGAGTGACCACGTCTTGCTCGCGGTCCTGGAGACGCTGCTGGGCGCCGGCCAGCTCGTCCCTCAGCCACTGGTTCTCCTGGCACAGGCGACGCACCTGAGAGAGACACAAGCAAAAAACTTGAGTTTTTTTCCTGCAAACAAGAAAACCGAATCTCTCTACCTGAGCTCTCAGTTTCTGTTTCTCCGCCTCCAGTGAACCCAAATGAGCCGACAGCGCCATCATTACCTGGACGAAGCCCACTTTATCACCTGATCATATCAAACATCTTTTATGTTCATCAGGAATGTTTCCTGGTACCTGCGCCTCACTGAGGCCCAGCTCGATCCTCTCCAGCGACTGACGGATGATGCCGCTCTTCTCCTGCTCCACGCTGCCACCCTCAACCGTCGACATCGGGCTCTCTGTGTCCCCCTGCAGGCTATCCAGCAAGCTGCGATTCTCCCCTCTTAGCGACTCCAGCCCGGCGATGACCTGCTGCGTGCTGCACAGAATCTCCTCCGCCGAAAGCATGGCGACAGTGGGATGTGGTCCTACCTGAGAAGAGTATGTGACACAAAACGATCAATTTTATCCTGCTTTATGACCCTGAATAAAAATATGAAACACTTTTTTTTTTTTACTTCAAGATCGCAATTTTCGTGTAAAAAATATAAATAAAAAATGCATTCAGAAAAGACATCACATTTTTTGTGCAGCCTTAATTTATTAAATAAATTATAGCCAAAACTCCACAGACACACTTAATTATTTTTATTCACGCCCAACGATTCATAAGTATAAAAAAGAGCTTCTTCCATTAAAGAAAGAATTTACAAGTACAAAAACAATTTTCTTCAATTAAAAAAATATTCAAAGTACAAAAACTGTTTTCCTTGATTAAAATTTTTTGGGTGAGTACAAAAACAATTTTTTTAATAAAATGTTTTTTTTCAAGAAGAAAACAATTTTTTCAATTAACAAACAAATTGCAAGTATAAAAACTTTTTTTTTTAATTAAAACAATATTTAAAGTATGACTGTAATCTGCAAGCCAAAAAAATGGTATTACGAATATAAAAACAATTTCCTATAATGAAAAAGAGATTTGCAAGCATTAAAACAATTTTATTTGATTTAATTAAACAAAACATTTGCAAGTAAAAGAAACATTTGCAAGGATAAAAATGTTTTTTTTTCTTAGATAAAAACTTTTTGCAGTAATATTTCACCCTGCGCAATCCATTCCACGCACTTACACTCAGAGCACCTGTAATACAAACTTTACGACAGATGGTGCTGCTGAATCAACTGAGTCAGAACTACAGTTATTTGAGTATGGTGCCGTCCAGCAAAAAAATTAAAGAAGCAGCAGCAGCGTGGCCCTCGAAGCCACGCTGTAGTAACACGTACTGACTGTGGCTTGGCATTGTCTTGCTGAAATAAGCAGGGGCGTCCTTGAAAAAGACGGCGCTTAGATGGCAGCATATGTTGTTCCAAAACCTGTATGTACCTTTCTGCATTAATGGTGCCTTTACAGATGTGTAAGTTACCCATGCCCTTGGGCACTAATGCACCCCCATACCATCACAGATGCTGGCTTTTGAACTTTGCGTCGATAACAGTCTGGATGGTTCGCTTCCCCTTTGGTCCGAATGACACGATTTCCAATATTTCCAAAAACAATTTGAAATGTGAACTCGTCAGACCACAGAACACTTTTCCACTTTGCATCAGTCCATCTTAGATGATCTCAGGCCCAGAGAAGCCGGCGACGTTTCTGGATGTTGTTGATAAATGGCTTTCACTTTGCATAGTAGAGCTTTAACTTGCACTTACAGATGTAGCAACAAACTGTATTTAGTGACAGTGGTTTTCTGAAGTGCCCATGTGGTGATATCCTTTAGAGATTGATGTCGGTTTTTGATACAGTGCAGTTTGAGGGATCGAAGGTCACGGTCATTCAATGTTGGTTTCCGGCCATGCCGCTTACTTGGAGTGATTTCTCCAGATTCTCTGAACCTTTTGATGATATTATGGATCGTAGATGTTGAAATGCCTAAATCTCTTGCAATTGCACTTTAAGAAACGTTGTTCCTAAACTGTTTGACTATTTGCTTACGCAGTTGTGGACAAAGGGGCTTAACTCGTCCCATCCTTTCTTGTGAAAGACTAAGCATTTTTTGGGAAACTGTTTTTATACCCAATCATGGCACCCAACTGTTCCCAACTAGACTGCACACCTGTGGGATGTTCCGAATAAGTGTTTGATGAGCATTCCTCAACTTTATCAGTATTTATTGCCACCTTTCCCCACTTCTTTGTTACGTGTTGCTGGCATCAAATTCTAAAGTTAATGATTATTTGCACAAAAAATGTATCAGTTTGAACATCAAATATGTTGTCTTTGTAGCATATTCAACTGAATATGGGTTGAAAATGATTTGCAAATCATTGTATTTACATCTAACACAAATTCCCAACTTATATGGAAACGGAGTTTGTATTATATGCTCATACAACAAGCATTGATAACTGTAAATAGTGTTAATGTTATATTGGCCAGATGATGTTTGATGCTTCCCTCTTACACACATGTAAGAGGGATGTGTACTATGGCTATGAGTTGTTGTTTTTTTCCCTTGGCCTCAGTCTGCACCCCCACTCCAGGGCCCAGGCTAAGACCGATTTTTTTAAATTTTATTTTAATCTTCTATTCTTTTCTCCCCCCCCCCGCCCTTTTACTTGTATGTCATCTTTTTTGTAAGGGGCGCTGGAAACCGGCAGACCCGTCAGCGATCCTGTTCTGTCTCCCTGTAATGTTTGTCTGATCTTGAATGGGATTGTGCTGAAAATTTTAATTTTCCTGAAGGAACTCTCCTGACGGAATAAATAAAGTATTATCTAATCTATCTAATCTAATCTAAGATGGTAACATACACATGTTTCCATGAGTCATTAAACATGCTAATGATAAAAAACATACCAGTCTATATAAAAAACGCTGTTTCGATCACTTTTTCTTACTCTTAGTGTTTCAGCAGTTGTGCTCAGTGCAACAGGCCCTCAATATTAGACACACAAACCTCCCAAACTGTAAACATTTGGCGCATTTCTGGTCCAAATGCGTTTGCAGACTAAAAAAGCGAGATATGTTTGGTGTTTGTTGAACAAATAACAAGAAGTTATTTTTAGCCTACCTGCTAAATCCAGACTGCGCCGGGATTTCCGTCTTTTTGTTCACTCCAAATGTTGTTGTTTTTTAAGATAAGGTGATTATTATTTTACGGCGGTTGGTGGATATTTGCGGGATATTTGCGAGTAGTTTTATGGCTGCTGAGTCGATGTGAAAGTCAAAACAATACAATGTAAATCACCCACCTGCTGTCATCACAGACAACAGCTAGCGACATGCTAACAGCAGCTGGCACATACTTCCGATGTCAAAATTGCCTTTCAAAGTAAAAGTGCAACTACTGCCACTGGAGCGAAGCCGAGGCAAACTAACCCGAGCACGCTATTTCAAACGATAACTATTTACGTAACTTCGTATCAAACTGACATACTTTGTTACAGATTGTATAATTGTCTATATGATATTTGGTATACAATACGGTGAATGAATGGCAGTATTATTCTGAAGTGTAAAGCTTCACTACTTCCTGTATTTCTGTTGTGGTGTTTACTGACTTCACGCAGCGGAGGAGCTTACCTGATCCCATATTTTCCCAGAATACACCGCGGCAGCACACCCTGCAAGGGATCACCTCATGGTGTTTATACCAGTGGTTCTCAACCTTTTTTCAGTGATGTACCCCCTTGAACATTTTTTTTAATTCAAGTACCCCTTAATCAGATCAAAGGATTTTTGGTTGAAAAAAAATCAATCAATCAATCAATGTTTACTTATATAGCCATAAATCACTTGTGTCTCAAAGGGCTGCACAAACCACAACACAAACCACTACGACATCCTCGGTAGAGCCCACATAAGGGCAAGGAAAACTCACACCCAGTGGGACGTCGGTGACAATGATGACTATGAGAACCTTGGAGAGGAGGAAAGCAATGGATGTCGAGCGGGTCTAACATGATACTGTGAAAGTTCAATCCATAATGGATCCAACACAGTCGCAAGAGTCCAGTCCAAAGCGGATCCAACACAGCAGCAAGAGTCCCGTTCACAGCGGGGCCAGCAGGAAAACATCCCAAGCGGAGGCGGATCAGCAGCGCAGAGATGTCCCCAGCCGATACACAGGCAAGCAGTACATGGCCACCGGATCGGACCGGACCCCCTCCACAAGGGAGAGTGGGACATAGGAGAAAAAGAAAATAAACGGCAGATCAACTGGTCTAAAAATGGAGTCTATTTAAAGGCTAGAGTATACAAATGAGTTTTAAGGTGAGACTTAAATGCTTCTACTGAGGTGGCATCTCGAACTTTTACCGGGAGGGCATTCCAGAGTACTGGAGCCCGAAATGAAAAACGCTCTATAGCCCGCAGACTTTTTTTGGGCTTTGGGAATCACTAATAAGCCGGAATCCTTTGAACGCAGATTTCTTGCCGGGACATATGGTATAATACAATCGGCAAGATAGGATGGAGCTAGACCGTGTAGTATTTTATACGTAAGTAGTAAAACCTTAAAGTCACATCTTAAGTGCACAGGAAGCCAGTGCAGGTGAGCCAGTACAGGCGTAATATGATCAAACTTTCTTGTTCTTGTCAAAAGTCTAGCAGCCGCATTTTGTACCAACTGTAATCTTTTAATGCTAGACATGGGGAGACCCGAAAATAATACGTTACAGTAGTCGAGGCGAGACGTAACAAACGCATGGATAATGATCTCAGCGTCTTTAGTGGACAGAATGGAGAGAATTTTAGCGATATTACGGAGATGAAAGAAGGCCGTTTTAGTAACGCTTTTAATGTGTGACTCAAAGGAGAGAGTTGGGTCAAAGATAACACCCAGATTCTTTACCGAGTCGCCTTGTTTAATTGTTTGGTTGTCAAATGTTACAGTTGTATTATTAAATAGAGGTCGGTGTCTAGCAGGACCGATAATCAGCATTTCCGTTTTTTTGGCATTGAGTTGCAAAAAGTTAGCGGACATCCATTGTTTATTTTCATTAAGACACGCCTCCAGCTGACTACAATCCGGCGTGTTGGTCAGCTTTAGGGGCGGGGTGTCATCAGCATAACAGTGAAAGCTAACACCGTATTTGCGTATGATGTCACCTAGCGGCAGCATGTAGATGCTGAAGAGTGCAGGGCCAAGGACCGAACCCTGGGGAACTCCACACGTTACCTTAACGTAGTCCGAGGTCACATTGTTATGGGAGACGCACTGCATCCTATCAGTAAAATAAGAGTTAAACCAAGACAGGGCTAAGTCTGACATACCAATTCGTGTTTTGATACGTTCTAATAAAATATTATGATCGACGGTATCGAAAGCAGCTCTAAGATCGAGGAGCAGCAACATAGATGACGCATCAGAATCCATCGTTAGCAATAGATCATTAGTCATTTTTGCGAGGGCTGTTTCCGTGGAGTGATTTGCCTTGAAACCGGATTGAAAGGTTTCACATAGATTGTTAGACGCTAAGTGTTGATTTAACTGCTCCGCAACAATTTTTTCGAGGATTTTTGAAATAAAGGGAAGGTGAGACACCGGTCGGTAGTTTACCATGAGGTCAGGATCGAGGTTAGGTCTTTTGAGAAGAGGATGAATAACTGCTTTTTTGAATGCTAGGTGTGCAGTCTAGTTGGGAACAGTTGGGTGCCATGATTGGGTATAAAAACAGTTTCCCAGGAAGTGGGTCAAGTAAACATGTTGTTTTATTCCATTTACACGTTGTAACAATTCCTCTAATGTTATTTCCTCAAAACGAGAGAAACTATTTTGGAGGGCAGTATCCGCCGTATATACAATCGTGTCAGTGTTAATAGAACCCCGTTGTAGCTGGGACGCATTGTCTTTAATCTCCTTTCTAATGACTTCAATTTTCTAACTAAAGAATTGCATAAAGTCATCAGCTGAGTGGTTGGAGCTACTGGAAGGAGTCCCTTGTTGGGTTAGCGATGCTACCGTACTAAACAAAAATTTAGGATCGTTTTTATTACGGTGGATGAGATTTGAGTAATATTTAGCTTTAGCTAAGGTAAGCATGCGTTTATAAGTTATTAAACCATCACTCCATGCTTGATGGTGCACCTCAAGTTTAGTCGTGCGCCATTTGCGTTCCAGCTTTCTACATAATAATTTCTGAGCTCTAGTTTCTTCTGTAAACCACGGGGTACGCTTTTTTGGAGCCTTTTTTAACTTTAGCGGTGCTATGTTATCAATGGTTTCGCGTAGGGCGTCGTTAAAGTTGTTAGTGAGGTTATCAATAGAGCCCACATACTTTAGGAATGGTGCCATTACCGAGGGCAGTAGATCAGCAAGAGTTGTCGTTGTGGCCGTATTAATGTTGCGGCTGCTATAGCAGTTATTATTATTATTAGTTTGACGAACATGCGTCTGAACCTCGAATTTTATAAGGTAATGACCGGACAATACTTTAGTATACGAGAGTATCTTAACTTTGGAAACTGTGATACCCCTGACAAGCACTAGGTCTATCGTATTACCGTTGCGATGCATGGGTTCATTTATTATTTGTGTGAGACCACAGTTATCAATTATAGTCTGGAGCGCTACGCACGGTGGGTCCGATGGGGTATTCATATGGATATTAAAGTCCCCCATTATGATTATATTATCGGCGTGTGTCACTAGATCAGCAACGAACTCTGAGAATTCATTGATAAAGTCCGAATAGGGGCCTGGGGGGCGGTAGATAACAGCCAGGTGTAGAGGCAGCGGTGTGACAGACCTCATAGTAAGCACCTCAAACGATTTATGTTTATTATTTATGTTAGGACTAAGGTTAAAGTTTTCGTTGTATATTAGTGCGACCCCCCCACCCATTTTAAGCGGACGGGCAATATGCGCATGTGTAAAGTTAGGAGGACATGCCTCATTTAGCGCAAAAAAGTCGTTTGGTTTAAGCCAGGTTTCGCTGAGACCGATGACGTTAAGAGATAAAGAAGAAAAATACAGCACTATGTCATCAGTTTCTAAATTATTCAATTGTATAATAGTGCAAAACATTGCTCATTTATAGTGGTCTTTCATCAACTATTTGGAAAAAATATGTATTTTTTTTTTAAACTAAAAACTTGTTGAAAAATAAGTGTTTCACTTATAAATAAAGATTTATACACGAATAAGTAATCATCAACTTAAAGTGCACTCTTTGGGGATTGTAATAGAGATCCATCTGGATTCATGAACTTAATTCTAAACATTCCTTCACAAAAAAAGAAATCTTTAACATCAATATTTATGAAACATATCCACAAAAAATCTAACTGCCAACACTGAATATTGCATTGTTGTATTTTTTTTTCACAGTTTATGAACTTGCATTCATATTTTGTTGAAGTATTATTCAATAAATATATTATAAAGGATTTTTGAATTTTTCCTATTTTTAGAAAATGTTTAAAAAACGTACCCCTTGGCATACCTTCATGTACCCCCAGGGGTACGCGTACACCCATTTGAGAACCTCTGGTTTAGATGAATCATTAATACAGCTTTCGATTGTTATTATAAGTGACTGATTTGCGATGAATTATGGACTGGTTTGCCTCCATGTGCTGCAAAGGATAATATGTGTTATTTCTAATGTATGTATATATCCTGTTAATACTGTGTACCTACGTGCGGATTTACGTATCCATCTATTCAATAAACAATGTAATAAACAGTGCTGTGTGTTTTATTATGGCAGATTAGTGGAGGCCTTGTGTGTGTTTGGGGAGATTTCAGGAAACAATTAAAAGTTGTTAGAGCAGCTTAAATACCAGACGACTTTAAAAATAAATCCTACAAGGAATGTGTGTAGAATGTCGTTAAAGTCACATCAGCTAAGAACACACACTGTGTGTGTGTTGGGTCAGTAATACGAGCTGGGTGACCAGAGAGCTCAGTTGTGGGCTGGCATGCTGCCATGGTTACCTTATAGGGCAACAAGTCTCCTCCACTCACGATCTCCTACATGATTATATTTCTGAAATATTCAAACAACGTTTTTGAATGTTAATAAACCCACACGTGGCAAATAAAACATGTGACGGATGAAGATCAGGAAAGCTTGACGTAGTACCAGAACTGGCCTGTGAGAGGCATTATTGAGCTGCAGAGCTCCCACCCCGAATGGCGAAGAAGAAAATTACGTGCTAATGGGCTACCTATTAGCTTAACTGGGAAAGCGGTTATATCTTAGGTTGACCATACGTCCTCTTTTCCCCGGACATGTCCTCTTTTCCAAAGCTGTCTGGGGAGTCCGGGAGGGGTTTCTTAGATGCCTCAAATGTCCGGGGCTTTGAGTCAGGGTTGCGTGTATTTTCAATGAACGTACAGGGTTAGGAAGGGGTTAAAATCAAAACAAATTGTGAGAATGCTGCACACGCGAGGGAGGGGCAGAGACAGAGAGACTGGAGAAATTACTCGGTTGTCAATAAAGGCATACTTAGTCAACAGCCATATGGGTCACACTGAGGGTGGCTGTATACACAACTTTAACACTGTTATAAATATGCGCCACACTGTGAACCCACACCAAACAAGAATGACAAACACATTTCGGGATAAGATCCGCACCGTAACACAACATAAACACAAAAGAACAAATACCCGGACCCCCTTGCAGCACTAACTCTTCCGGGACGCTACAATACACACCCCCTGCTACAATCCCCCACACCACCCCCACCTCAACCCTGATTACATCACATTAAATGTTCCACTTTCAAAAATAATTTTGGTGGAAGACTTTACATATTTAGTTTTTTTGCCATAAAAAAACAAGTTTTTTTGACGGAAAACAAACAAAAAATCAATACCAAAAAACTAAAACATTTTTAAATGAGGAACAGATCTGAAGTTGATGTAGACTCCAGAGATTTAAGCATTAGATATAAAATGTATATATGCCCTGGCACACCATTATCATCATTTCATGACCGAAGTAAAACACTTTTTACACTTTTATACTGAAATAAATACACCTACAACTTATAAAATGAAAACATAGAAAAAAAACTACCAGCAGCGGTAAATTTTAGATCAGTGAAGGAAAGAAGAAAGTGAATGAATGTTTATAACTGAATACATATACATATGCATACACATTTGTTTTCTTTTTTTTTATTATTATTTTTAATGAATTAAGTAGCGTTTATGACAACCTTTTTTCCAAAACACAATATAGAATGTGAGCTATAACAAGACAATGCATACGTTTATAATTTGTTTTCAAAACGCTAACGATAAAGTGGGACCCCATTTTTATGACTTCATGGGGTCTATGGGACCCCATTTTGAAAATTCCTAGTGCCAACACTGCTGTCAACAGAGGAGAAAAAATGATTTATTTAAATAAATATATTATTTACAAAGCAAGCTCAAGTATCACTGGCAAGTTTTCCCGGCCTTGGCGTGCTGCCCACCTTGGCACGCATATATGTGTCCTCTTTTTGAGATTTCAGAATATGGTCAGCCTATTATATATATAGCTGTTAGGCTTGTGTGACACATTAAATGCATACTTGATTATTTACTACGACTCAACGAAGTTCGTGGTCCATTCCTGAAAAGTGTCTTACTTTAAGCTTCACGCTTTTGCCAGTCGGTTTTATTTGCTCTACTTCCGCCTTCTTAGGTAACGCGGTCTGTCTGATTGGCTGTTGTTGTCACGTGACAATGACGTAGTTCAAGTGGCTCAAACATTGCTCAGTGAACAAAAACAAGAAGATTGAGCTCATTCTTCAAAAACATGACAACTGATTCTTCTTCAAGTGTTGTCGTTCAGACGTTCTCAATCATTTCTGTGTATTGGTGTGATAAATGCACTCATTAAAAAGCAGCCATATTTATTGTATGTGTGGATATAACATAAGTATATACTTTGGTGTACCAACAATGCATGAGTTAGGAAATTGTGTTAGATGTAAATATAAACGGAATACAATGATTTGCAAATACTTTTCAACCCATATTCAGTTGACTATGCTACAAAGACAACATATTTGATGTTCAAACTGATGAACATTTTTTTTTCTGCAAATAATCATTTACCTTAGAATTTGATGCCAGCAACACGTGACAAAGAAATTGGGAAAGGTGGCAATAAATACTGATAAAGTTGAGGAATTCTCATCAAACACTTATATGGAACATCCCACAGGTGTGCAGGCTAATTGGGAACAGTTTGGTGCCATGATTGGGTGTAAAAGCAGCTTCCATGAAATGCTAAGTAATTCACAAACAAGGATGGGGTGAGGGTCACCACTGAGTAAGCAAATTGTTGAACAGTTATGCAACAACATTTCTCAATTAGCTATTGCAAAGAATTTAGGGATTTTACCATCTCCAATCCGTAAAATCATCAAAAAAATTTGCAAATCTAGAAAAATCACTGCACGTAAGCGATGATATTACGGACTTTTGATCCCTCAGGCGGTACTGCATCAAAACCGACATCAGTGTGTAAAGGATATCACCACATGGGCTCAGGAACACTTCATTAAACCACTGTCAGTAAGTACAGTTGGTCGCTACATCTGTAAGTGCAAGTTAAAACTGTACTGTGCAAAGCCAAACCCATTTATCAACAGTATCCTGAAACGCCGCCGGCTTGGCTGGGCCCGAGCTCACCTAAGATGGACTGATGCAAAGTGGAAAGGTTTTCTGTGGTCTGACGAATCCACATTTCAAATTATATTTGGAAACAGAGGATGTGGTGTCCTCCAGAACAAAGAAGAAAATAACCATTCGGATTGTTATAGGCACAAAGTTCAAAAGCCAGCATCTGTGACGGTATGGTGGTGTATTAGTGCCCAAGGCATGGGTAACTTACACATCTGTGAAGGCACCATTAATGCTGAAAGGTCCATACAGGTTTTGGAACAACATATGTTGTCAGCCAAGCAATGTTATCATGGACGACCCTGCTTACTTCAGCAAGACAAGTGTTACAACAGCTTGGCTTCGTAAAAAAAAAGAGTGCGGGTACTTTCCTGGCCCGCCTGCAGTCCAGAGCTGTCTCCCATCGAAAATGTGTGGCGCACTATGAAGCGTAAAATACGACAGCGGAGACCCCGGACTGTTGAACGACTGAAGCTCTACATAAAACAAACATGGGAAATTATTCCACTTTCAAAGTTTCAACAACTAGTTTTCTTAGTTTCCAAACATTTATTGAGTGTTGTTAAAAGAAAAGGTGATGTAACACAGTGGTGAACATGCCCTTTCCTAACTACTTTGGCACATGTTGCAGCCATGAAATTCTAAGTTAATTATTATTTCCAAAAAAAAATAAAGTTTATGAGTGTGAACATGAAATATTTTGTCTTTGTAGTGCATCCAATATGAATATGGGTTGAAAAGGATTTACAAATCATTGTATTCCGTTTATATTATCATATAACACAATTTCTCAACTCATATGGAAACAGAAACAGGGTTTGTAATGCAGCTACATCACCTTGCTGTCCATCAAACATGCAGGTTGAGTGCACGGCGCCATGTTAAAAGCTGCAACTGACAATTTTTAACTTTCTTAAAATGTCCACCTGACATTTGACCCCGCTGACTCACATTGACCCTCACATGCACACGTACACGCACGCACACAAGGTCATGCTTTTATTTTTAATAACTTCCACTTTAGTGAATTGATGGCCAAAATGTCCCCACCATACACTGTGTGCACAATTATTATTATTTTGAAGCGACCGGAAAAAAAAAAAGAAGAACATTTTGCAACATGTCCAAACTTGACAAAACAGCTGAAAAGCCAGGGATCTGATGAGCGTGTAGGGGATCTGCCCCCACACTCTCGACCAAAAACAAACAAACAACAAAAACGAGAAAAAAAATGACAAAACAGCTGCTGGTTGATCGCTCTAAATCAGTCCTTCTCAAATAGTGGGGCGGGGATACAATGCCAAGAGGGGGGCGCATGTGACTCCAAGGAACATGCTTTATCAGTATCATGCTTTATTCCGCTTTGAAAAGCAGCACACTACCAGAGTTTCGGCAGTTATAAGCAAATGTAATTAATGCTTTTTTATTGCCACTTAAAACAAACATAATGCCCATGTCCTACTGCAGATAGTTATTATATATACGGTTTGTAAAGACACAATTGCAAGCATTTGACGATGATAATACTGAATAGTTGAAAAGCTTACATTAACATTTACTGGCTGGTGAATTGGAATTGGCTCGCAAGACTGTTTAATCTGAGATTACATTTTTTCCTGTTGCGGTAGGAGCTGCTGCCAGTTGTGGTGGCGACAGCAGAAGTTGTTTTGTTGGTCACGCCTTTAATTACAACTTGTGATTAGCTGATAGCTTGTGTGGTTTCACCGCATTAGTTTTTAAAATGCCCCTAGACATTGAATTGAATGCTTTTCAACACCATTCTGGCAAAATCAATTTAATGACTTTTAATGCTTTTTAATGACTAGCTTGTTCATTGTAGCCACTAATTCCAAGTTCCTCGTGTTTTATGTAAATAAAAAAAATCAGCACAACTAGATTTATTTATTATTTATTGAGTTTGTTTAATTTTATTTTTCAATATCAAATGGTTCAAGTAGGACAACATTTTTTTTTACAGTGAAATAAGGATTACATTATTTCAGTAAAAGTGATACACTTTATATATTTTATGTTACAAACTGAAAAAACATGTTTATAAAAGTGTTGTTTGTTGTAAGTTGATTTATATTTCTTTCTTTTTTGTTGTCTATAACAGTGGTTCTCAAATGGGGGTACGCCTGGGGGTACTTGAAGGCATGCCAAGGGGTGCGTGAGATTTTTTTTTAAATATTGTAAAAATAGCAACAATTCAAAAATCCTTTATAAATATATTTATTGAGTAATACTTCAACAAAATATGACTGTAAGTAAATAAACCGTGAAAAGAAATGCAACAATGCAATATTCAGTGTTGACAGCTAGATTTTTTGTGGAAATGTTCCATAAATATTGATGTTAAAGATTTCTTTTTTCGTGAAGAAATGCTCAGAATTAAGTTGATGAATCCAGATGGATCTCTATTACAATCCTCAAAGAGGGCACTTTAAGTGGATGATTACTTCTATGTGTAGAAATCTTTATTTATAATGAGTCACTTGTTTATTTTTCAACAACTTTTTAGTTATTTTTATATCTTTTTTTCCAAATAGTTCAAGAAAGACTACTACAAATGAGCAATATTTTGCACTTTTATACAATTGAATAAATCAGAAAGTGATGACATAGTGCTGTATTTTACTTCTTTATCTCTTTTTGTCAACCGAAAATGCTTTGCTCTGATTAGGGAGTACTTGAATTAAAAAAATGTTCACAGGGGGTACATCACTGAAAAAAGTTTGAGAACTACTGTCTATATCATGTTATGCAGAGATGTACTTACAACTATTTAATAGACAGATGACTACTAATTCAGTGACCCCCCCACACCCCCAAAAAGGGACAAGCTGTAGAAAATGGATGGATGTATGACTACTAATACTTGGAGGTGGGGCACAAAATGTTTTCTATGGGGGCATAACAGCAAATAATTGCACTAACTACAAGTAATACACAGTACACATTTACTCAAACGTACATTGTTATTAAGTATTTAGTACTTGTTAACATGGTCATTAAATGCTGTAAATACGTGCTCTAATGTGCACACAGTGTAAAAGTAGTCACTTTGATGCCAACTTTATTTTAAATTTCTACATCAGGGACAATTTTCAGCCTGCAGCTGGTGTTTTATTCTAAAATGAATTGACTATTAATTAGATATTACACTCCTTTGCTTAGTCACAGCTAAATCACAGTGTTCTACATGGACTAAGGTAGTAAAAGAGGTGAACAGATGCATTGAGGGGAGGAGGGGGACGAGTACGGGACAGCTGAGTCGACGCAATCCAATCAGGGGTCTGGCAGCAGAGGCCACCCTAAAATAGAAACGAGGGGTCACGGCCTGCTGCGACATTTTGTCTTTCCTTAAAAATGTCCACATAAAAATCACATTTCCTAAAAAACTTCGAGTGTGGCAGCCATGGGCGCCTGATTGGACAGTGAAAGTTGTTCTACCTCAGCACTGCTAACCTACTCAGTGGCCTAGTGGTAAGAGTGTGCGCCCTGAGATCGGTAGGTTGTGAGTTCAAACCCCGGCCGGGTCATACCAAAGACTATAAGAATGGGACTCATTCCTTTCCTGCTTGGCACTCAGCATCAAAGGTTGGAATTGGGGGGTTAAATCACCAAAAATGATTCCCGGGCGTGGCACCGCTGCTGCCCACTGCTCCCCTCACCTCCCAGGGGATGATCAAGGGTGATGGGTCAAATGCAGAGAATGATTTCCCCACACTAAGAGTGTGTGTGACAATCATTGGTACTTTGACTTTTTAACTACGCCAAGACGACCCCCTCATAGAAATACCTTACATGACCACCGGGACCTGCAGAGGGGGCAATGATACCACAAGACACCACAGGGGGCGCTATAGTGCGATGGCGAGAGGATTGAGGAGACTTTAAGGTCATCAAGATGACAATCGCTCAAGAGTCGGTGTTGTCTCCTCAGTGAAGTGAGAGTAAAAATAATTAATTGCAAGTAGTAAAGTACACGTGATTACAGTCTGACATTGTTAAGTAGGCCAAAGTATATTTTACTTCACAAACAACTCCAGTGTGAACGCATGGTACACAAAAGCACACACACACAAAATACTCACTTCAAGGTGGAAAAATGTGACAGTCATATGACAACAATATCTCCAACCTGATGAAAAAGGAAATGGTACACTGTACAACGTGTACTTCATCTGTTCTTCAACTAATCAGCTGCCACTGTTGTGTACCACAATGTCGTGTATATCAATATACTGTATATGAATGTTATGTACCACAATGTCATGTACATTAAGTATGTATATTACATGTTATGTACCATATTGTTTTGTACATTAATAGTCTCTATATTTAACGTTATGTACCATAAAGGTGTGTACATTAATAGCTTATATGTTAACATTACGTGCCATAATGTTATGTACCATAATGTTATGTATGTTAATAGTCTCTATATTTAACATTATGTACCATAATGTACATTCATGTACATAATGTACATTAATAGTCTGTATATTAACGTTATACACCATAATGTTGTGTATATTAAAAGTCTGTATATGAACGTTATGTACCATATTATGTACATTAATAGTCTCTAATGTTATGTACCATAATGTTATGTATGTTAATAGTCTCTATATTTAACATTATGTACCATAATGTACATTCATGTACATAATGTACATTAATAGTCTGCATATTAACGTTATACACCATAATGTTGTGTATATTAATAGTCTGTATATGAACGTTATGTACCATATTGTTATGTACATTAATAGTCTCTAATGTTATGTACCATAATGTTATGTACATTAAGAGTCTCTATTTTTAATGTTAATTACCATAATGTTGTGTATATTAATAGTCTGTTTATTAACATTATGTAGCATAAGGTTATGTACATTAATAGTCTCTAATATTACGTACCATAATTTTATGTACATTAAGAGAATCTATATTTAATGTTAAGTACCATAATGTTGTGTATATTAATAGTCTGTATATTAACGGTGTGTCCCATAATGTTATGTACACTAATCGTCTCTATATTTAATGTTATGTACCATAATGTTGGGTACATTAATAGTCTCTATATTCAATGTTATGTACATTAATAGTCTCTATATTTAATGTGAAGTACAATTATAGTCTCGATATTTAATGTTACATACCATAATGTAATGTTCATTAATAGTCTCTATATTTAATGTGAAGTACAATTATAGTCTCTATATTTAATGTTACATACCATAATGTTATGTACATTAATAGTCTCTATATTTAAATTACCATAATGCTGTGTATATTAATAGTCTGTAAATAAATGTTATGCACCATAATGTTATGTACATTAATACCTTCTATATTTATTGGTTTGTACCATAATTTTATGTACATTAATAGTCTGTATATTAACGTTATGTACCATAATGTTATGTACATTAATAGTCTCTATATTTAATGTTAAGTACCATAATGCTGTATATATTAATAGTCTGTATATTAAAGTTATGTACCATAATGTTATGCTCATTGATAGTTTATATATTTATTGGTATGTACCATAATTTCATGTACAATAATAGTCTGCATATTAACGTTATGTCCCATTTTATGTACGTTCATAGTCTCTATTCTTATCGTTATGTCTCATAATGTTGTGTACATTTTTAGTCTCTATACTTAACATTATGTTCCATAATATTGTGTACATTAATAGTATCTATATTTGTTATGTACAATAATGTTGTCTAAATTAATTGTCTCTATATTATTGTTATGTACATTATTGGTTTCTATATTTAATGTTATGTACCATGATGTTATGTACAACAACAGTCTCTATTTGTAACATTATGCACCATCGTGTTATAAAAATAAATACTCAGTATATTAAGATTATGTACCATAATGTTGTGTACTGTATTTGTGTGTATCCTAACATTACACACCATAATGCAGAGTGCATTAGCAGTCTATATATTAACATTATGTACCATAACTTTGGGTATATCAATAATAAGACATGGTGTATTATTGTGTTGAGCACAATAACAGTGTGTATCATAATGTTGTGTAGTATAATTCGGAATCTCATAATGTTGTGCACAAAAATATTGTGTACATTATGGTAGACACCAATATTTTGCACAACATAATAATACACAACATATTGTGTAGAGGTGAGTTGTGCTGTGCTTTACTGGCTGTTTTGTCATGTGTCTACTATATAATATTGTATCCCACAATGTTGTGTACCATAATGTTGTGCACTATAATATTTTCTACCCTAATAGTGCACACAACATTGTTGGATGTGGCATTTGAGTAGAATGTACACAATGTTGGGGTACACAGCACAACATTAATGTACAGGACATAGAACACAACATTTTGGTTCAGATAAGTCCATCCATCCATCCATCCATTTTCTACCGCTTATTCCCTTTGGGGTCGTGGGGGGTGCTGGTGCCTATCTCAGTTACAATCGGGCGGAAGGCGGTGTACACCCTGATAGGTAATGCCTACAATGTGTTGTTCTAACTCCTCTCTGAGCTGCAACCTTACCGTGGTAGAGGAGTTTGCGTGTCCCAATGATCCTAGGAGCTATGTTGTCCGGGGGCATAAAGCCCCCTGGTAGGGTCTCCCAAGGCAAACAGGTTCTAGGTGAGGGATCAGACAAAGAGCAGCTCAAAGACCTTTATGAAGAAGAAAAATCATGGACCCAGATTCCCCTCGCCCGGACGCGGGTCACCGGGGCCCCCCTCTGGAGCCAGGCCCGGAGGTGGGGCACGATGGCGAGCGCCTGGTGGCCGGGCCTGTTCCCATGGGGCCCGGCCGGGCACAGCCCGAAGAGGCAACGTGGGTCACCCCTCCAATGGGCTCACCACCCATAGCAGGGGCCATAGAGGTCGGGTGCATTGTGAGCTGGGCGACAGCCGAAGGCAGGGCACTTGGCGGTCCGATCCTCGGCTACAGAAGCTAGCTCTTGGGACGTGGAACGTCACGTCACTGGGGGGGAAAGAGCCTGAGCTAGTGCGCGAAGTCGAGAAATTCCGGCTGGATATAGTCGGACTCACTTCGACGCACAGCAAGGGCTCTGGAACCACTTCTCTCGAGAGGGATTGGACCCTCTTCCACTCTGGCGTTGCCGGCAGTGAGAGGCGACGGGCTGGGGTGGCAATTCTTGTTTCTCCCCGGCTCAAAGCCTGTACGTTGGAATTCAACCCGGTGGACGAAAGGGTAGCCTCCCTCCGCCTTCGGGTGGGGGGACGGGTCCTGACTATTGTTTGTGCTTATGCACCAAACAGCAGTTCAGAGTACCCACCCTTTTTGGGAACACTCGAGGGAGTACTGGAAAGTGCTCCCCCGGGTGATTCCCTTGTCCTACTGGGAGACTTCAACGCTCACGTTGGCAACGACAGTGAAACCTGGAGAGGCGTGATTGGGAAGAATGGCCGCCCCGGATCTGAACCCGAGTGGTGTTTTGTTATTGGACTTTTGTGCTCGTCACAGTTTGTCCATAACAAACACCATGTTCAAACATAAGGGTGTCCATATGTGCACTTGGCACCAGGACACCCTAGGCCGCAGTTCCATGATCGACTTTGTAGTTGTGTCATCGGATTTGCGGCCTCATGTTTTGGACACTCGGGAGAAGAGAGGGGCGGAGCTTTCTACCGATCACCACCTGGTGGTGAGTTGGCTGCGATGGTGGGGGAGGATGCCGGACAGACCTGGGAGGCCCAAACGCATTGTGAGGGTCTGCTGGGAACGTCTGGCAGAGTCTCCTGTCAGACAAAGTTTCAATTCCCACCTCCGGAAGAACTTTGAACATGTCACGAGGGAGGTGCTGGACATTGAGTCCGAGTGGACCATGTTCCGCACCTCTATTGTCGAGGCGGCAGATCGGAGCTGTGGCCGCAAGGTAGTTGGTGCCTGTCGGGGCGGCAATCCTAAAACCCCTTGGTGGACACCAGCGGTGAGGGATGCCGTCAAGCTGAAGAAGGAGTCCTATCGGGTCCTTTTGGCTCATAGGACTCCGGAGGCAGTGGACAGGTACCGACAGGCCAAGCGGTGTGCAGCTTCAGCGGTCGCGGAGGCAAAAACTCGGACATGGGAGGAGTTCGGGGGAGCCATGGAAAATGACTTCCGGACGGCTTCGAAGCGATTCTGGACCACCGTCCGCCGCCTCAGGAAGGGGAAGCAGTGCACTATTAACACCGTGTATGGTGCGTATGGTGTTCTGCTGACCTCAACTGCGGATGTTGTGGATAGGTGGAAGGAATACTTCGAAGACCTCCTCAATCCCACCAACACGTCTTCCTATGAGGAAGCAGTGCCTGGTGAATCTGTGGTGGACTGTCCTATTTCTGGGGCTGAGGTCGCCGAGGTAGTTAAAAAGCTCCTCGGTGGCAAGGCCCCAGGGGTGGACGAGATCCGCCCGTAGTTCCTTAAGGCTCTGGATGCTGTGGGGCTGTCTTGGTTGACAAGACTTTGCAGCATCGCGTGGACATCGGGGGCGGTACCTCTGGATTGGCAGACCGGGGTGGTGGTTCCTCTCTTTAAGAAGGGGGACCGGAGGGTGTGTTCCAACTATCGTGGGATCACACTCCTCAGCCTTCCCGGTAAGGTTTATTCAGGTGTACTGGAGAGGAGGCTACGTCGGATAGTCGAACCTCGGATTCAGGAGGAACAGTGTGGTTTTCGTCCTGGTCGTGGAACTGTGGACCAGCTCTATACTCTCGGCAGGGTTCTTGAGGGTGCATGGGAGTTTGCCCAACCAGTCTACATGTGCTTTGTGGACTTGGAGAAGGCATTCGACCGTGTCCCTCGGGAAGTCCTGTGGGGAGTGCTCAGAGAGTATGGAGTATCGGACTGTCTTATTGTGGCGGTCCGTTCACTGTACGATCAGTGCCAGAGCTTGGTCCGCATTGCCGGCAGTAAGTCGAACACATTTCCAGTGAGGGTTGGACTCCGCCAAGGCTGTCCTTTGTCACCGATTCTGTTCATAACTTTTATGGACAGAATTTCTAGGCGCAGTCAAGGCGTTGAGGGGTTCCGGTTTGGTAACCGCAGGATTAGGTCTCTGCTTTTTGCAGATGATGTGGTCCTGATGGCTTCATCTGACCGGGATCTTCAGCTCTCGCTGGATCGGTTCGCAGCCGAGTGTGAAGCGACCGGAATGAGAATCAGCACCTCCAAGTCCGAGTCCATGGTTCTCGCCCGGAAAAGGGTGGAGTGCCATCTCCGGGTTGGGGAGGAGACCCTGCCCAAAGTGGAGGAGTTCAAGTACCTAGGAGTCTTGTTCACGAGTGAGGGAAGAGTGGATCGTGAGATCGACAGGCGGATCGGTGCGGCGTCTTCAGTAATGCGGACGTTGTACCGATCCGTTGTGGTGAAGAAGGAGCTGAGCCGGAAGGCAAAGCTCTCAATTTACCGGTCGATCTACGTTCCCATCCTCACTTATGGTCATGAGCTTTGGGTCATGACCGAAAGGATAAGATCACGGGTACAAGCGGCCGAAATGAGTTTCCTCCGCCGTGTGGCGGGGCTCTCCCTTAGAGATAGGGTGAGAAGCTCTGCCATCCGGGAGGAACTCAAAGTAAAGCCGCTGCTCCTTCACATCGAGAGGAGCCAGATGAGGTGGTTCGGGTATCTGGTCAGGATGCCACCCGAACGCCTCCCTAGGGAGGTGTTTAGGGCAAGTCCAACCGGTAGGAGGCCACGGCGAAGACCCAGGACACATTGGGAAGACTATGTCTCCCGGCTGGCCTGGGAACGCCTCGGGATCCCCCGGGAAGAGCTAGACGAAGTGGCTGGGGAGAGGGAAGTCTGGGTTTCCCTGCTTAGGCTGTTGCCCCCGCGACCCGACCTCGGATAAGCGGAAGATGATGGATGGATGGATGGATGTTGTTCTAAATACTTACACAGTGTAGAGCTGATTTGTGTTGTGCATTATTGGCTGTTTTGTCATGTGTCTCCTTTATTATACTGTATCCCACAATGTTGTGTACGATAATGTTGTGCACTATAATATTTTCTACCATAATGCTGTGCACAACACTGTTGGATACGGTATTTGAGTAGAATGTTCACAACGTTAGGGTACACAGCACAACATTAAAGGCCTACTGAAACCCACTACTACCCACCACGCAGTCTGATAGTTTATATATCAATGATGAAATATTAACGTTGCAACACATGCCAATACGGCCTTTTTAGTTTACTAAATTACAATTTTAAATTTCCTGGGAGTTTCGTCTTGAAAACGTCGTGTAATGATGACGTGTACGCAAGACGTAACGGTTTTAAGGAAATATGAGCGCTGCGCACACACACAGCTAAAAGTCGTCTGCTTTAACGGCATAATTACACTGTATTTTGGAGATCTGTGTTGCTGAATCTTTTGCAAATTTGTTCAATTAATATTGGAGAAGTCAAAGTAGAAAGATGGAGTTGGGAAGCTTTAGCCTTTAGCCATACAAACACACGGTGATTCCTTGTTTAAAATTCCTGGAGGTGAAACTTTACTATGGATCAGAGCCCGGTCAAGCAAACATGAATGACGACGGAATGTCAACCAGCAGGTTTCGGTGAGAAAATTGTGGTAAAAAGGTGCTCCTTAACGGAGAAAAGCTGAGCTTGTGCCGTCCATAAAGCTGTCGTCGACTCCCCTGAGATATTGGCGTCAAGACACCCGTGGACGTACACCTCCGACTATCAGGTACTATTTAACTCACTAAAACACTAGCAACACAATAGAAAGATAAAGGATTTCCCAGAATTATCCTAGTAAATGTCTCTAAAAACATGGGAATCCGTCCCGATGCAATCGCGTTGTTTTTTTTTAACTTATTTTTTTTTTATAATTGTTTTTTTTTAGTCCGTCGCTATCAATATTCTCAAACACGAATCTTTCATCCTCGCTCAAATTAATGGGGTAATTGTCGTTTTCTCGGTCTGAATAGCACTTTTTCTTGGAGGCTCCCATTAAAAACAATGTGAATATGTGAGGAGCCCTCACACGAGTGACGTCATCGTCTGCGACTTCCGGTAGAGGCCGAGCATTTCTCTTAACACCGAAAGTTGCGAACTTCATCGCGGATGTTCTCTACTAAATCCTTTCAGCAAAAATATGGCAATATCGCGAAATGATCAAGTATGACACATAGAATGGACCTGCTATCCCCGTTTAAATAAGAAAATCTCATTTCAGTAAGCCTTTAATGTACAGAACATAGAACACAAAATTGTGGTTCATATAATTAATGCCTACATTGTTATGGTTCACAACATTATGGTAGAGACCAATATTTTGCAATACATAATAAAGTTGTTCTAAATACTTACACGCTGTTAATGTGAGTAGTGTTGTGCATTATTGCCCGTTTTGTCATGTGTCTACTGTATAATACTGTATCCCACAAAGTTGTGTTCCACAATGTTGCACACTACAGGGCTGTGTACCACAGTGTTGTGTACTATACTGGCGTTCACCATTACCTTGTGTACAATTTGTTGTTCAATAATGTTGTGTTTGATAATATTGCATCCCACAATGTTGCACACCATGTTATGCACTGTAATGTTAGGCACCATAATGTTGTGTGCAACACTTGACGTGTACATCATGTTGTGTGGTGACCTACGATAATAATGTGATCGGCAGCGATTGACGCAAGCCGGTGCTTATATAACTGTCCTTGGAGTGTTTCGCTCTCACTTTGGGCTGCTGTGCCACTGTGGGGGTGGACGGGGGAGGGGTGGTGTAATGTGGCGATATGTGTCGGGTGGGGGGGGGGGAGTTCAGCGGGTGTCTAAAGTGGGAAACTGGATGGGTGCCACAGCAACATATGAGAAAAATAAGCAGTGTGTACACACACACACTGACCTTTGGTTGCATCAATGATATCTGTTATACAAGGATGTGTGAAATACGTAACTGAATGACCACTCGGACGTCACCGACATTTTACTTCCGCCGATAAGTAAATGAGGGGTGTCGTCATGGCAACAAGCGAGCGCGTTCTAGCGCAACTAATTTGGGACGTGGCAGCGAGGACGGCGAGGTGAAACTAGAGCCTGCGAAGACGAGCCCGAGCACAACCGTGGACACCTGGCACTCGGGTTTGCTCAGGAAGTCTCAGCCTTAGCCACACTGAGCTAATTCTGGTCCCGCGGGGCGGTGGTCACTGCGAGGTTCAAAGCTTCGGACTTTGTGCAAATGTGACACAGGTGACCCTTCGCGTCACCATGCATTTACTTTTTAACATTTTTTTTTGATCAACACTGCTTTGCATTACTGTAACACGAATTGTAGTTGTTCCAGAACACAGCCTTGTGGTACGCCAATGAAGTCAATGTCACAAAAGTAATAAACATTTTAAATAAACTTACACTGATTTACAATACAATCTGAATTGTTGGTGTACCTCTTGAGTTGTCCAGTGCCAATGTGGATAGCAGGAAAACCAGCAGCAGGCCACATGGACACATTGAGTATGATTTAATAAGCGAGGGCAAATGCCCGGGGTTTATCACATTAGCGGCCCGGCACAAACGTCGCTATTGAAGCTTTGAGAACAATTAGGGCAAAGCTTCAACACTGCCCGGCTCCATAAGGGGCGTTTTAGGTAAGCCCCACCCCGTGCGATTGAGTTATAACAATTTGTTCGGATTTATATTTAATTCCGAAGGTGATCGGAATTGTTGTGACTGGATTGCGTTAGCGTGTGTACCTAATAAAGTGACCCACTTAGTTTCCTAGTCCAACTTTTTTTAACCAAGTACCACCTCAGGAACCATAATGACCGAGTTTCAAATATAGTAGCGAATTAAGCCCAAGTATTCATCAAAAACAAGGGAGCTGTTTGATTTAGCAAGTATATTCAATATTTAAAGCCACTGTATCATTACGCAGTTTGAACAGTAACACTGTGTTTGAGTACATGAAAATAAAACACTATACTTTAAGTAGGCTATTCTTTGTCGTACCACAGTTTGAGAATCCCTGTCCTAAGTCTAGGACCCAATAGAATCTCTTATGACTTTCTCAGGTAAGTTATTTTTTGTGCTCGTTAGGCGATTCCATCCAAACGATATGACATTCCAGGTTTACGTGAGTTGGACCTGGCTGGACCCGGTTTCTGTGCAAGCCGGTTCTGCTGGCTGCAGCAGGTCGTGAGGTGAAAGGTTGGAGCGTCCGGGCTGCAGCTGTCGCCTCGCCTCTCGTCTCGTCTCGGGCGTTGTGCACGCCTCGTTGCCTTTTACAAAGCCAGGTCCGCCCGCATCCAATCACATGACGGTCCGCTCATCCAGTCGGGGTGGAGGTCCCGGTATAAAAGTGGGAGTCCAACACCTGGCACATTTGGGCATACCCTACACTTGGTGGACAGGATCTGATCCCGGGATCTGTTACTTCTTTTCTATTCTCCCAAGCAGGTAACAAGGTTTTAGATCTATTTAGTCTTGGGTGGTCATTTTAAGACTAACTGGTTGTTTGAAGGTCATTTTTGGTTCTTGACAAGCTTTTTGCATGCAAGTTTGACTTAAAAACAAGAAGAGAAGGACTGCAGATGCAATTCATTTAGTCATTTTTGCGGGTACAAGCGGCCAAAATGAGTCTTCCCCCTTAGAGATAGGGTGAGAAGCTCTGTCATTCGGGGACTGTTTCCCAGCTGGGCTGAGAATGCCTTGGGATCCCCTGGGAGGAGCTGGACGAAGTGGCTGGGGAGAGGGAGATACGGGATTCTCCTACTTAGGCTGCTGCCCCCCCGACCCAACCTCGGATGGATGATTTGATTGTGTACATGTATTTGTACTATGCTGCCGTTCCACTAAAAAGATGCACTAGTAAGGTTCTTTCGAGTGCAAGAGGCGCTCCAGGGGGTGTTGCAGGCCGTGGGAGGGGGTGTCAGGATATTAATAATCCTGGGAGGGGCGCAGGGGGGCACAGCTGACAGGGACTCTTCTATAGAGGGCAGGAGAGAGAAACCTTTGACCTTCAACACTTGCAGGGTTCTATTTTGGGTGTAAAGTAAGAAGCAACCAATCAGTGGGGGAGATAGTTAGCAGACGCAATGAGAAGATGTCTCCTCCTCGCTCAGAGACTGGTCAACAAGGCACTCGGGCAGACGCCAGACAAGACTCATGGTCCTGATTTCATGACGACGCACCTGAAATGCCTTTGTTTCACTTACGTGTGTGCTGCTGTCGTCCTCAGTCGGAGCAAGAATCGCAGCCATGGCAGCCAAGAACTGTCACAACGACTACAAGATGAAGTTCTCCGTGGACGAGGAGTATCCTGACCTGTCCCTGCACAACAACCACATGGCCAAGGTACACATAAAGCATTCACACATTTACTTATATGACACAATTCAAACAACCTTCCCTAATCATACCAAACACTATAAAAATGGGACCCATTACCTCCCTACCATGAATTAATATATGTGGACCCAGACTTAAACAAGTTGAAATACTTATTCGGGTGTTCCCATTTAGTGGTCAATTGTACGGAATATGTACTGAACTGTGCAATCTACTAATAAAAGTTTCAATCAATCAATCAATGAATGCTTGGTACTCAGCATCAAGGGTTGGAATTGGGGGTTAAATCACAAAAAATGATTACCGGGCGCGGCCCACCGCTGCTGCTCACTGCCCTCCTCACCTCCCAGGGGGGGATCAAGGGTGATGGATCAAATGCAAGGAATAATTTCGGTAGGATTGGTGGTTCTGGAATTAAACGCCTCACCTTTTCTCCTCCAAACATATTGCTGGGTATTGTGGCCAAACAGCTAAAAAAATGTTCATCTGACCACAGAACTTTCTTCCAGAAGGTCATACCTTTGTCCATGTGATGTCAGATGAAACAACAATTGAGCTCTTTGGCCACAATACCCAGCAATATGTTTGGAGGAGAAAAGGTGAGGTGTTTAATTCCAGGAAGACCACCCTACCGTCAAGCATGGTAGTAGTAGTATTATGCTTGAAGCCTATTTTGCTGCCAATATAACTGGTGCTTTAAATGGGACAATGAAAATGAGGATTATCTCCAAATTCTACAGGAAAACCTAAAATCAACAGCCCGGAGGTTGAGTCTTGGGTGCAGTTGGGTGTTCCAACAGGATAATGACCCCAAACACACGTCAAAAGTGGTAAAGGAATGGCTAAATTAGACTAAAATTGAGGTTTTAGAATGGCCTTCCCAAAGTACTGATTTAAACATGTGGACAATGCGGAAGAAACAAGTTTCTGTCAGAAAACCAACACATTTAGCTGAACTGCACCAATTTTGTCAAAAGGAGTGGTCAAAAATTCAACCAGAAACTTGCCAAGGGAAATGTAACCAAATATCAACATTGCTGTATGTATACTTTTGACCCAGCAAATTTGGTCACATTTTCAGTGGACCCATAATAAATTCACAAAAGAACCAAACTTCATGAATGTTCTTTGTGACCAACAAGTATGTGCTCCAATCACTCTATCACAAAAAAATAAGAGTTGTAGAAATTATTGGAAACTCAAGACAGCCATGACATTATGTTCTTTACAAGTGTATGTAAACTTTTGATCGCGACTGTATATATATATAGCCATATATATTTTTTTAGCCCAATGTGGCCCTTCAGCCAAAGTCAAGACTTCTAGCTGCTTGATATTTCTAATTATGAATTATATTTCCATTATATTATTGAAAAGTGTACATATATTTATTTAATGTATAGGCTATATAAAAAAAAAAAATATCTATATATATATAAACCTATATCTACACATACACATATATATAAACATATGGATATATGTTTATATACATATATACACATTCACATATATACATAGACATATATGTATATATATACATACACACATTATATATTATATATATATACATACACACATTGTATATATATATATAAACCTATATCTACACATACACATATATATAAACACATTATATATTATATATATATACATACACACATTGTATATATATATATATATAAACTTATATCTACACATACACATATATATAAACATATGGATATGTTTATATACATATATACACATTCACATATATACATAGACATATATGTATATATATATGTATGTATGTATGTATGTATGTATGTATATATGTATATATATATATATATATATATATATATATATATATATATATATATATATATATATATATATGTCTTGATTGGATTATCCAGAGAATAGTGCTCGATACCGTGGTAGAGCGCAATATGTAGAGATGAAGTAGTCTTGTGATTTTTTCCCACACCTACATATATATATATATATATATATATATATATAGACAAGGTTTCTGTGGTTTATCCGTTATACAGTGCTCAATACCGGGGTAGAGCAGAATATATGTTAGGTCAGGAAAAAACACAGAAGCTATTTCATCCCTAGAAGCCTGTTTCGCAAGTTTCCCAATTTTAAAATCATTACAGTAGTTACTTTCGGCCCCCGGCCAACATTTTTTTAGCCCAATGCGGCCCTCAAAATGTTTGGACAGTCTCCTGCTGTAGCCTGTGTTACACTGTGGCCATAATACACGTTTAGGTGCTGACCAAGGACATCTACAACAAGCTGAGAGGCAAGTCCACTCCCAGCGGCTTCACAGTGGATGACATCATCCAGACCGGTGTGGACAACCCTGGTAAGAACCCAGTCCTCAAACATACGCGAGTTGGGTCTCGTTTCCTGGTGACACAAAGCCCCCCCCCCCCCCCACATAGGCCACCCCTTCATCATGACCGTGGGCTGCGTCGCCGGTGACGAGGAGTCCTACGAGGTCTTCAAGGAGCTGCTGGACCCCATCATCTCCGACCGTCATAGCGGTTACAAGTCTACCGACAAGCACAAGACCGACCTGAACTTTGAGAACCTGAAGGCAAGTTCTTCGCTGTGGCAACACGTTAGCTCAAGAGTGACCTTGCTCTTCCGGGCAGGGAGGAGACGACCTGGATCCCAACTACGTGCTGTCCACCCGTGTGCGTACCGGCCGCAGCCTCAAGGGATTCACCCTGCCCCCGCACTGTAGCCGCGGCGAGCGCAGAGGCATCGAGAAGCTGTCCATTGAGGGTGAGCGTGGCGCAGTTTCTGGTCTAGCAGGTCCTCAGGGAGCTTGGCTAACGTCTTTGTCCGTGCCACAGCCCTGGCCAGTCTGGAGGGTGAGTTCAAGGGCAAGTACTACCCCCTGGACGGCATGACCGACGCCGAGCAGGAGCAGCTGATCAACGATCACTTCCTCTTTGACAAGCCCGTGTCCCCGCTGCTGACCTGTGCGGGTATGGCCCGCGACTGGCCCGACGCCAGGGGCATCTGGTAAGGATCTGACATAGTATACTGTAGTCTAGGACATGGCAAAGAGGACTGCATTTGGTGCCAGATCCTAGAACGTCTCCTTGTTTTTCAATCTGAGCTTTCCTCCCACAGGCACAACGACAACAAAACCTTCCTGGTGTGGGTGAACGAAGAGGATCACCTGCGCGTCATCTCCATGCAAAAGGGAGGAAACATGAAGGAGGTCTTCAGGCGCTTCTGCGTCGGCCTGCAGAAGGTAAACGTAGGAGCACCGCCGACATCTAAGGGCCCGTCGCGTACTTTGAAGATCAAAAGGTGACCGAGTCGCTTCCCTCTTGCTCAGATTGAGGCGATCTTCAAGAAGCACAACCACGGCTTCATGTGGAACGAGCATCTGGGCTACATCCTCACCTGCCCGTCCAACCTGGGCACCGGCCTGCGCGGCGGCGTGCACGTCAAGCTGCCGAAGCTCAGCACGCACGCCAAGTTCGAGGAGATCCTGACCAGACTACGCCTGCAGAAGCGTGGCACAGGTACTTGTCATGTGGGCACCACAGCTCAATAATAGCGATGTGCGGATCGATACTGAAATATCGATACCAGATATTTATGATCAGATATACTCTAATGAAAACATCGATACATTTGATAATTTAGTTCAGGAATGTCCAAGGTTTTCCAACAAGGCCACAAGCTGATAAGTCAAAATAAGCTGGGGTCATTTTAAAACCTTATTCAAAAACATATATAGTGTCAGCTTTGCATTATTGGTGACTAAGTACAATGCATTATTTTGAATTATTAGGACATTTCAGCTTTTCTCATTATATACAGATTGTTTTGCTTTTTTATGACATTTTTACTATTGTTTTTTCCCCATGTAAGAATAGAATAAAAATAGGATTGTTCAACTTAATGTCGTGTTTCAAAAATTCTGCCTGTAGGAAAATGTTAAATTCAATTACACATTTAACAGTGTTTATTATGGTTGCTGTAATTTTTCAAATTAATTTATTAGTTAGTAATATTTGCTCTTTTTATTACCTAACAAAACGTTGTTTATATTTTAAATATACTTTATTTTTAAACTTCTAATATATTAGACCAGGGTTATCTTAGCCACACACTAGAAAGTATGGCAGGGCGATTTTGATATTTTTTTTATTAAAAAAAAAAAGAAGCTCAAAACAGATACTTTATGTATTTAAAACTTTTGTAATAGGTGACTAAGCATATGATTATCAATCATTGATTCAAATATTTCAAATTTTTCTCATTCCAATCCGATATTTTTGTCTTTTTCTTAATTTCACTGTTGTTTTTTTAGATGTTATTTCAAAATAAACAACTTTTATAATTCTAGAAGCCACGCTAGGCATACTTGAACAAATCATCGGTATCGCTGATACCAGCCTGAATTTTATTTGGTATCGGATCATAAAAAAAAAAATCTGTGATATCGCACATCACTAAGAGTCAGAAGACTAAAAACCTAAGACTAAAGTCCCAGTCATGTGCAGTTATTTTTGTAGTGCCACTTTCTCCCTGTCATGCAATGAAAAGAAAGTTTGTGAACGGGATTTGTTCTCGAAACTTGATGTGTCCAAGCTCAAGCAGAACAGTTCATTGTGGTCCACCCTAGAGAAGTCCTTCCTTGCATCCAAACTTCAGACCACCAATAGCCTGGACTGTGAAGTGTTGTTGACTCTTTGTCCTTTCCTCCAGGCGGCGTGGACACGGCCTCCGTGGGTGGCGTGTTCGACATCTCCAACGCCGACCGTCTGGGCTCCTCCGAGGTGGAACAGGTCCAGATGGTGGTGGATGGCGTCAAGCTGATGGTGGAGATGGAGAAAAAGCTGGAGAAGGGAGAGTCCATCGACGGTATGATCCCCGCCCAGAAGTAAAGCGGCAGACGACACTGACTGTTGGGTTTTTTTATATCACAAAAACAAAATGGACGTGTAGCCTTGTTGTTAAATCTTTTGGACGACTTCATGAAACAGATCTTCCTTTTCTCCGACTCATTTGTAACATCCTGGGATCAATCCATCCGTCCGCACTATGACGAATGATTTCTCTGGGTGTAAATTAGAACTGGACAAATAAACAATGCCCCATTCAAAACACAAACGTCTTCCTTTCTTGTCGGGTAATTGAACAAAGCCATAAAAAAGAGGTTGGAATTCTTGTTTTGTTTTTATTTGTGTCACACTTGATGTTCGCCTCAGAGACGTGCAGGACTGCAGGGCGAGCCGTCCGTCCACTAAAAGAAAGCCACCAATTAAAACAGTGACGGCTATTAGCAGACTAGAAAGTGTCGCTAAGACTTCGTCGTCGCGAAAAGTCCAGATTTCAGGTCTTCAGTCACCCGCCGAAGAAGAGCCCAGAGGTCCTCTAATGCATTTTCATTGGTTCACGCTCGCACACCTTTAAATTCTCAATCACTTCAGTAAATCATTACTGATATTGTTTTTACGTAATGCCAATTGAAATGTCAAAAGTACAGTGCTAAAAACTCAAAATGAGAAAACGCCTCGTTAACAGGGGTGTCCAAAATGCAGCCCGGGTGCCATTTGTGACTCGCAACACAATTTAAAGCCAAAATCCTGAAAACCAAAATGTATGACGGCCTGTGTGTTTTAGTGGTTTTTTGATGATTTCCATGCATCCATGGTACAAATTTCTTCCAAAATATGTTACGTTTTCAAGTGGGCTAAAGCCCTAAAAAACGTCTGAGTTAGTGGTATATAATAATAAAATTAGTACAGATTACTAATAAGAAATGTGATGTATAAAAGGGGTTAAATTAAGTAGGGCAAGTTTATTTTAAAAGCACAATTTGTTCGCATTGCAATTTTAAAGTGCTTTAAAGAGGCGTACAATTAAAAGGTGAATAAAATCATGAAAAAACCCAAATCACTTTTAAACCTAAATATGTATACACATACATACATGTATATATACATACATACTTATATATAGACATATGGTATACACATAAAAATATATACATATACGTAAATATATATACACACATATATGTATATATATATATATACATACATGTATTTATATATAGACATATAGCATACACATATATAAATATATAGATATACGTAATTACATACAGTATATATATACACACACATATGTATATACATACATACATATTTATATATACATACAGTATATACACATGTATATATGTGTAAATATATATATACGTATTTCTATACATACAAACGCACAAACATACATACGTATATTTACATACAGCATATACATATGTATATATACACACATACATACAAACGTAAATATATACAGTACACACATATGTATGTATGTATATACATATACACACACATATTCATAAGTGTATATATATGTATATATACACATACTGTACATACGTTCGTCTAATATATATATACATATGTACATTTAAATAGTACATACGTACATATAACTTACATATATATTTACATATTAGAAGTATATATATATATATATATAGACATACATATACACACATACATATATGTATGTACATTATTTATACATACAGGTGTGTATGTATAAATTCCTCTGTATCTTATACAGAGGAATAACAAACTTAACGTGGGCTGAACATTTCCACCCAGGCCAAACTTTGGACATTCATGGAAGAATTTCATTTGTTGGGGACGTGTGCAAGCTGTAACAGGTCTAACCAGCAGGGGGCAGAATGTCTTCTGACACTAAGAATGCGGACTTTGCTCGTCTAAAGGTGTGTGAGCATAAACCAAATGTAATGAGCAAAAACACTTCTAGCAGGAAATCATTTTGATAAAAGCAGTAACATCAAACTGCGCTCATTAATTCTCTGCATACGCTGCAAGTCTCCCTCTAGTGGCCAGAGTGCATCACTACAACATGTGACTTCTGCTACAGAGAACATTGTCTGTCAAAGAGAATCAACTTAATAGAGAAACTTCATGAAAACCTGACTATAAATAGCAGCTCTTTAAAAAGGAATGATGACAAATCTAATAAAAACAAAATTGACTTGATGGGCTCTTTAACGCGGTGTTTGTTTCAGCAGTCAACATGTCACTGCAGCCATGTGATTGGAAACAAGGTCTTTGGCAGAGGCGAGGCGTCGCCAGTCACATCAGAAAAGGCGGAGCTAAAAGGAGGGATGGGCGAGGAGCTTGCACCTTGTTTTTCTTCTTCCTCACCTATCGTCGCCACTCTGCCCCGCCTTCGGTCGCTCTCAGAGCTCCAGCTCCTTCGATACTTTGGTGGCGATGTCTCTGAAAGCTAACGGCGCCCCCCACAGGCGCTTGAACCTGACGCCGCTGCTCTGGCCCAGCCCACCGGGCAGCTGGCACACCTCGGCCTCGAAGGCCACGCGAGTGCCGGCCGCGCCGTGGGTGCACGACAGCAGGAAGGGCCCGGCCAGGTGGACCTGGCAGCCGCAGCCCTGGGCCGCCTCGCGCAGCGCGAGCACCACCTCGGCCGGGTCGCGGGGGCTCCGCACCCTCACATCCCAGCCGCATCGGGGGGTCCGGGGCTCTGCCGCTTTTTGATGCCCAGATAGATGGCGACTGGGTGGTCAGAGATGGAGGAAGTGGGGATGATGGACACGGGAGGGTCAGAGGGTTAATTGGTGGATGACGGGTTGTTAGGAGTGGGACATAAGAGTGAAGGTGACGTGATGGAGAGGAGGAGGGGGAAAAAACATTATCAATGTCAACAAACACAATACATTAGATGTCAGTCTGTTCTATATTGAGTCACAAACTAAAAGCACTGGTTGTCATCGAGTGGCCAAGGAGTCTATTTACTCAACTGGAGAGAGTACCAAACTTCTCTTAGTTCCGGACTATAAGCCGCTACTTTTTTCTATGCTTTGTACTCTGTGGCTTATAAAAATATGTGGCTAATATATGGATTTTTCTTAATGCAAATAGTTAAATAAAAAAAAAACAGAACAAGCAACGACATTGGACAGGTGTGTTATTGCTTGTGCCATCTTTTGGACGAATTTGCTCACTCCATGTGCTCCAGTGCTGCATTGCCACTTTGTTTGGACTGAGCTTTTAACCGGAAGTACAAGTGCCGTTCCATCTACTCGCCCTCTGTCTGGGTATCCCTACATCTGCAGTCCCTTTTAGGGATTCTCGTTGTTCCCTTTGGATTGAGATTTTTCCAGCCCTCGTGGGATCTGAGCCGAGGATGTCATTGAGGCTTGTGCAGCCCTTTGAGACATTTGTGATTAAGGGCTATATAAGTAAACTTTAATTGATTGATTGATAGCGTTTTAACTCGTGTGGATTCTTCATTCATTTTAAAACAATTCTCACTTGCTAAACCATCCCATGTGTTGGTTGTAGGAGTTTTCATGCATATTTGTACTTGCTATCAAGCTAGCGTCGTTAGCATTAGCTAAGATGCTAACACATTTACAAGTGTCTGTGTACTTATAATGGCATTCTTCTTGTAGTGTTTCAGTTTCGTGAATCCAACAAACTTCTGTTTTGTTTGATCAGCCGTTTTGCTGCCTTATTAAAGACACAGTTTGGAAACAATTAAGGTATGTAAATAAACATTTACAAAATCATTCTGTGTAAATAACTCTTTTCGCTACATATATATCTGTGGTTTATAGTCCAGTGCGGCTAATACATGGAAAAAGTACTTAAAATTTAGTGGCTGCGGCTTATAGTTTAGAAAATATGATACTTACTTATTATGTAATGTACTATTACTATAGGGTCAATTGGGTAGATGCCTTTGTTTTAATGCATAATATATGCTGTTAGTACAAAAAGTACAAGGGTATATACTAGGGCTGCGAATTTTTGGGTGTCCCACGATTCGATTAAATATCGATTCTTGGGGTCACGATTCGATTCAAAATCGATTTTTTTTCCAATTCAACACGATTCTCGATTCAAAAACGATTTTTTCCCGATTCAAAAGGATTCTCTATTCATTCAATACATAGGATTTCAGCAGGATCTACCACAGTCTGCTGACATGCAAACAGAGTAGTAGATTTTTGTAAAAAAAGCTTTTATAATTGAAAAGGACAATGTTTTATCAACTGATTGCAATAATGTAAATTTGTTTTAACTATTAAACGAACCAAAAATATGACTTATTTTATCTTTGTGAAAATATTGGACACAGTGTGTTGTCAAGCTTATGAGATGCGATGCAAGTGTAAGCCACTGTGACACTATTGTTCTTTTTTTCTATTTTTATAAATGTCTAATGATAATGTCAATGAGGGATTTTGAATCACTGCTATGCTGAAATTATAACTAATATTGATACTGTTGTTGATAATATTCATTTTTGTTTCGCTACTTTCGGTTTGTTCTGTGTCGTGGTTGTGTCTTCTCGCAATTGCTCTGTTTATTGCAGTTCTGAGTGCTGCTGGATCAGGTTTGGTTTTGGAATTGGATTGCATTGTTATGGTAATGCTGTGTATTGTTTTGTTGGATTGATTAAATTTTTTTTTAAAAAAATCGATTAAAAAAATAAAGAAAATCGATTCTGAATCGCACGACATGAGAATCGCGATTCAAATTCGAATCGATTTTTTCCCCATACCCCTAGTATATACTGTATATGTGTAACTAATATTTAGGGTACACGGTTGAAATTTTCAGCAGGTTTTGTCAAGACCTCCACTTTAAACTGCATTGTTAAATTCCGCTTCACAGATGCCATGTCTGCTAAGCAAGGCAGTGTGTGTCTAATGGTTGTGTCAGTCATTGAAATGGCAACTGAAGGCACCAAATGAGTGTTTGTTCAAGTGGACGGGACAACGGTCAATTAATTGAACCATGGCGTGTAGGGGTATCCTGATATCAGCAGAAAAAAACAACTCTTGTCTACAGTATAATCTTCGATGCAAGCAGTCCTGCAGTGCGTTTACTTGTGCAAAGCTAGCAAAGCTTTCAATTTGTATTTATTTAAAACATTTTGCTCTCTTTGTTTACAAAAAGGTAAACATGATTTGCTATAGGCTACTAGAAGCTAGTAGATACAAAACAGCGAATGACCTAGACAACTGTCCTTCAATTAACACTATTGAACATTTCTCAATATAAACAAGTATCAAATAATTATAATTGCATATTAATTACTCATATAAAAAGTCTCCAAGGCAGAAGCGTATTAGAAAGTATCCAGTAACAAACGTGTCTGCATCATTCAAGTTATTGCATCATAAGCTAAACATAATTGTTGTGGCAAAAATATGTCGCTCAAACTTTTTTACCACACCACTTCAACTTAAAGATAGCTTATGTTCATTCCAAACAGTTGATAAGAAATAGTAGGGACGTGGGAAAAAAATTGATTCGAATTTGAATCGCTATTCTCATGTTGTGCGATTCAGAATCGATTCTCATTTAAAAAAAAATCTAATTTATTTATTTATTTTTTTAATCAATCCAACAAAACAATACACAGCAATACCAAAACAATGCAATCCAATTCCAAAACCAAACCTGACCCAGCAACACTCAGAACTGCAATAAACAGAGCAATTGAGGAGACACAAACACGACACAGAACAAACCAAAAGTAGTGAAATAAAAATGAATATTATCAACAACAGTATCAATATTAGTTATAATTTCAGCATAGCAGTGATTAAAAATCCCTCACTGACATCATCATTAGACATTTATAAAAAATTAAAAAAAAAGAACAATAGTGTCACAGTGGCTTACACTTGCATCACATTTCATAAGCTTGACAACATACTGTGTCCAATGTTTTCACAAAGATAAAATAAATCATATTTTTGGTTCGTTTAATAGTTAAAACACATTTACATTATTGCAATCAGTTGATAAAACATTGTCCTTTACAATTATAAAAGCTTTTAAAAAAAAAAATACTACTCTGCTCCCATGTCAGCAGACTGGGGTAGATTATGCTGAAATCCTATGTATTGAATGAATAGGGAATCCTTTTAAATCGGGGGAAAAAATCGTTTTTGAATCGAGAATCGCGTTGAATCGAAAAAATCGATTTATAATCGAATTGCGACCCCAAGAATCGATATTGAATCGAATCGTGGGGACACCCAAAGATTTGCAGCCCTAATAAATAGGTTAGTGTTTTTCTATAACTACCATTGTTCTCTAATTGACTCATTTCTTTTGGTCAAACCTTTTCCAACATTCCAAACGACAAAGTATAAAAGTACTGTACGTTTGATTTATGCTGACAGTGTATCTGATCAATACTGTATCGGCCAACACCCCAGGCTCCAATATGGCTATCGTGTTGGAGGTGAAAAATGTGTATTAGGACACAACTAATGGCATTTATCAGAGTGAAAATGCTGTCATTTGTCTATTAATAACATCCACTTCCTCCTGATGGACAAATCTAATCCACCACAGGAGTCTTTTTACACACATGTTGAAAAAAACGTTTTTTCTAGAGAATGATCCATTATCCATGCTGATTTGTGTCATTTTGATTTATATCCGTCTTTTCTTCTTTTTTTTTTTTTAACAACTACAACTGAAGTACATCAGTAGGTACAATACATACACATATGATACCAGTATTTAGTATTACACAAGTAATTAGTGAAGTAGATAGTTATAACCCAGTGCTTAACAAGCAGCCTTTTGCCCTGCATTTTTTAATTCATTTAAGAATAAAAACTACTCATCGTCAATCATTTTTTCCAAATATGTATCTGACAGGGCATGTATTTGATTTCTTTCTGCTTTAACCGCAGCACTCGCGCATTATCGTGGAAAAATCTTAATATTCTACCAATTTTACCAGGAGATTTTCCATAAATTGAGATACAAATGTTGATGCTCTCTAACTCTCAGCAATACACACACGTAAAAAAGTATTTGTGAAATTCCCTGATGTTTTTTGGTGCAGAATTAACCACAACATTAGCACTGCCTAAAACGTTATGTTGTTACTGGTTTGACATTTCTTAAAAAAAAATAATGTGAAAAACCCCCAACTTAAAACCTGGTCAAATAGTACACTATTCATGTTAGCAAATTTTTACTGCATAAAAATACTTCAATACTTTCATACTCCAACCATCTGTTTCAATACATGCGTAATCTGTTGAATCGCTTAAGCCGCTGAAATCCGAGTCTGAATCCGAACTAATGTCGCTATATCTTGCTGTGGTATTCCAATTGTTTGTTTACATTGGCAGCACTGTATGACGTCACAGGAAAATGGATAGTGATTTCGAAGATAGCGAAAATAAGGCATTTTAAAGCTTTATTTAGGGATATTCCGAGACCGGTAAAATTTTGAAAAAAACTTCAAAAAATACAACAAGCCACTGGGAACTGATTTTTATTGTTTTTAACCCTTTTGAAATTGTGATAATGTTCCCCTTTGAAATCCTTTCCATTTCTTATAACATTTTTACTTTACAACCCTATGCGCCTAAAGTACTTATGAATTCTAGTTGTGCTTAATGACCTCGAAGCCATTTTATTTTGGACATGGTTTACGGATAAGTGTGGCCAGTAGATGGCAGTCACACACAAGACATACATTTACACTGCAGGTTGAAAACTGTTAAATAAATCAAGCTAGCAAAGACCCGTAAGCAAGCAACACTAAAACCTTTTTGTTTGAATGAGAATATAAAAATCACACACGCCGCCTAAAGATCTGTCAACATGTTTTAGTATGACTTTGGTGAGATAGAAAGCCACACTGTTTGATGGCACCTAACAGGAGACATTATTGGGCGTTTTCTTTCGACCTATTATTCAAAACCAACTTTTCTTACCTATTTGTACCTGCCCATGTGTATTTGGGATCTGCATAACTCTCAAAAATTTAAGAGTGCCCGTAGTCAATAAGCTCCTCCCTTTTCGCTATCCTTTTGTTGTGGGACCTTTCATCCTCCGCTGTTGCCATTTCTAATACAAAGTAGTGTGAGGTTCTAACTTATACCTGTCAATAGACTCGCTATGAAAGCGCTAAAAACTACCAGTAAATGGATGACGGGAGAAGAGGCTGTCAAAGTGGAGGCACATAAATAAGACCGCCCACAGTACAATACATCCTGAGGAGACGGTCAGAAAGCAGCTTTAAAATGGTCATAAACATAATCCATGCAACATTTTGAGCAAATAACCACCATTACATGTTATGTAGACCACGACCAAGTGTTTTCAATTTAGAAAAAAAAATCCTAATAATATGACAATCCGAAGTTTTTTGTATGAAAATAAACCTGAACAGTAGTTCAGGTTTAGTAGCTCATCAGTAGTGCGCCTTTTAATGCGGTGCGCCTTATAGTCCAAAATATACTGTATTATTAACTGGTATTGACAAAAACAATATCGGTCGATCTCTAATTTTTTCTATGACACGTGTCGGATGATTGAGGAAGTGAATTACATGGCAGGATATAAATAATTACAATTTAAGGGGTCATCTAGCACCAGCAGCCACAACACACTTAGTTAACATTACCTGCTGCTGTTACCCTGAGACTCTGAGAGGAAACACACACACAAAAAACATAAACATCCTGCTTCATGTCACACCTCTCTTAGACACTTTACATTTGAATTTGCCTGCTATTAGACAGTAGAGCCATGCGATTAGGTTAAAGTGCGACTTAAACATAAAAAAACCTCATTTCTAGCCACCTTTGGACCATTTGTCGTCTTATTGCGTGCTGGCTCATGTAGGGGAAAACAACATGTGCACTCACCTTGTGACCGGAGATCTGCTGATTCTCTCAGGTTCGTCTGTGACCCTCAAGAAGAAGACAAAAAGTGTCTGTTAGAAAACAACTAGCATCCACACTTTGCACACATTTTACTCCAGTCACAACACAGAACACGACGGCTCATCGCTCACAGGCGATCGACGTAAACACCACAAGGAAATGAAGACGAGCCCACAGATGCAACAATGAGGACGTTTAGGTGCACTTCCCTTTCATTGCTTTTAGGAGAAACTGTTGCATTTTCATCCCACACACACACAACCTGGCAACTTCATGTCCATTCCAGGAGCGACTGAACAGCCCATCTTAATTAACCCTCTGACGTGTTTTGTTCGGCAACAACAGCAAAACAAGGCTGAGAGCAGGGAGGTAGAAGAGAAGCGCATGATGGGAGTACGGCAAAGAAGACACACAAGCAGCAGCTTAAAGCAACAAAAGCGGGGTAAGATCCTCGTTCAATAGCAGGATAAAGCCAGCTTAAGGTCCTCTAATCTTGGTGGAAAAACAGCGGCCATGCTTGGCCCAGTTGGTCAGTATGTAGGCACTTTAAAGCTGCCACACCTTTTTATCTTTTAAATGTGTCAATATGGTATATTGTAGGGCTGGGCGATATGGCTAAAAATTGGAACACAAAAAAGTGTTTTGTATCGGTCTTTATCGATAATTATCGATATTTCCTGTGACCTATCGAATTTAAGGACCAGGAGAAAAATATTTAAAGGTAAACATATTTATTTCAAATGTAACTTTCCTCTGATTAAAAACCCCTCAGCTATCAAGGCAGAAAAGAAAGGAAATGTCAACACAAGCAGGGTAATCAAATCAAAGTAAAAACAATTCTAAAATCACACTGAACACTTAATAACCTCTTAAAATTAAAGTGCAAAAATAAAGAATGTGTAGAAAATGCTTAATAAGGTGTGACAAAATAGTGCAAAGTGTGAAGATTTAAAATTAAAGAAACTTGTGATTGCATATTTTCTTTGCCAGGAAGTTATGGCTGTGCTTTTAAGGGTGAGCGTGGCTAAGGTCGTGTAGTACAACCAGTCTTGTTGGGGGACCAGCGCCTTACAGACCACATTGGTCTAACTACGGTCTGTTTTAAAAAAAATCACCAAAAACTGCCAAACTGTTCAATTGACTTTTCCCAACGTGTCCACAATGTCTTCACTATTTGCAGCACACATTTTTATTTTCTCTTCTCACCCCATGCAAAGTATCATTAAGGTGAGGTAACCAAACTTGATAGTTGATACTCTTACCTGAGTAGCTGTTAGCGTGTCACACGGTTTAGAGTGAGTCCCGTTGTTCATGAAACCAGCCTTGCTTCGCAACTTCCACTTTCTTTTGACAAAGAGCAATTATCGACGTTTTATAAAATGCATTTTTTATAGATATCGATTACGTGTCTATTGCGTTATACACTGATATAGTTTTATCGCCAAGCCCTACATTGAAAAATACATGTAGGATTAGGTAAAGTTATACCAGCATGTAAAAATGCCTCCCCTTTAATAAATCTCCGAGCCACACAAATCCAATCAATCAGTCCATTACTCCATCATGTGTGAGACACTAATAAAGCTTTGCTCCTTGCCCGCCCATCACAGATCACACTGACCTGCTGACAGCAGGGTCAAAGACAAGGCCCTAATAAACCCTTTTAACCTTAGGCTGCACACGCACAAAAGTACAATTAACACCTACCTTAGTAATAAGAGAAGAAGCGTCTTAATTGTTCCTATTTACGCAATAATAAACACAAAATCAAGCCAAACTTAGGAGTTCACATGAATCCAGTGTTGCTGCGGTGCCTCATTCAGCCTACAGGGGGTGCTAGAGTTCACAAGCCAAGGCGACAGATACACAAACAGTGGAGACACAGCTGATCAGAGTTGTAGTCACACAAACTTGCTGTTTTTTGTTTTGTTTACTTTAGGGCTGTCAGAATGAACGAGTTACCTCATGTACTTAATCACAAAAAGTTATTGCATTAATCATGTACACACTTGGATTAATCATGCAATTTATTTTGACCGTAAAACCTCTTTCTCACCTTAACTGCTATAGTGTCAGTGATAAGATCAATGCATATGTCAGTGCGAAAATGAGTGAGGACAGGACACTCCGACTGGTGTGCTTGCTAGCAAGTTTCCCTCCAATAGCCTGAAATAACTTTAGATCAAACTATTAACAAGTTGTGTGCAAATGTATGACATGCATTCAAGTGAAATGTTGAAAAATGTTCCCGGATGACATCCTGACAAATAATTGCATTTGTGTACAAATATTGGGGTATTTTTATAAGCAAATTACAATTATGCAAGAGAGTAATCACCTGTGATTATTCATGATTAATCAAAATTCCAATATGTGAATAATCTGATACAAAAATTTAATCATTTGACAGCTATAGTTTTTGTTTTGTTTTAAATATGACAACGCGTGACCAGCCTGCTGCTGTGCTTCACAGGCAAAGAATGTTTGCATTGCTAAACTCCAACCAACGACAGCAAAGGAGGACATGGATTGACGGACAAATAAGACGGCACAGAAGCAGCCAGAAAACATGGGAAAGGAAGACTTACTAACTGTTTTTGTCCCCTGTGGGAGGGTGCAGCCCGACATGGATTTGTTTGAGCTCTGACGTTTAGAAGGGTCAAGAGTGACCCTGGGAGGAGACAAGAAGAAGAAGGGACGTGGAATGGCAGGAGGAAAAAACAAGAGCAGAGATTTAGAGCGACATCGAAGGAAGAAAGAAACAGCAGTCGATGGGGAAAAAACAACATGGAGATGACAGGAAATAAAGCAGAGGCAGAAGACTAAACTGCTTTGTCGACAGAACTCGGGATGGCAGATTGGCAGGTGACTGGTGAGGGGAAGCAAACCTTGTTAAAAAAACAAACAAACATTTAAAGCAACAACAGGCAGAAGAAGTGCCACACTATTGTCCACCTCGGACGCAAAAACAATGGCGTCACATTCTAATGGAATTAAAAGAGAAGGTGTCTTCAAACTATTGACTGCTACTGTACCAGTCACTAGTACGGGAGGACATGTGGTATCACACATGGTAAAACGTGTTCCCATAGCGTCTTCATAATACATTATGATATTTAGGTGAACTGGACTGTATCGGTGGAAACTAGGGTGGTAACGATTGGAATTGGGGGTTAAATCACCAATAAGGATTCCCGGGCGCGGCCACTGCTGCTGCTTACTGCTGTTCACAGCTCCCCTCACCTCCCAGAAGGTGATCAAGGGTGATGGGTCAAATGCAGAGAATAATTTTGCCACACCAAGTGTTTGTGTGACAATCATTGGTACTGTAACTTTAACGATAAACGGTATAATGATAAATAGCGGTTATACTTCCCACGGTTAATATTACAGTTTTAAATTAAAATTGATTGTTAACACCTTGATAAACTCCTGGACTGGAGAAGCAAGGTAGCGCTACAAAAACCATGATTGATTTAGCCGCACTTTGATGAATTCACAGACTGACTGGCGCCTACTCACTTCAACGCTAACACGAATACAAGAGATATTAAGGTCTTTCCTCATTAAAACAACATTCCCCAATCTAAATGTATACAAACACATTACTGTCTGAGTAACTAATACATTCAATTGTGCACATTTAACCTACAGGTGATCGATACTCAAAGCAATAAGACAACAGGAAGTGAATTTGTGTGACATCACATAAACCTGACGTGTTGCACCCAACACACGTTTTTTTTCTTTACCATTAAAAAAACACAAAAACTTTTACAAACTAAATTGGAAGAAAAAAAACATATTTAAACATGCTGAATAAAAAATTATGGTTCTTAAAGCAACATTTACACAGATGTCTAAAGGGCACTAACTTTCCAATGTATTTTACACATTCTATACCGCCCGCTCACGGCTTCTTGTACGTAATGACGCAATTACCTGCATACGAAACACATGCACGCGCATTAGCATTAGGTGTTGTTAACTAGTAATAGCAATTTCATAGCTAGCGTTAGCTGTCATTGAATGTATATTCTATCATAACACCACCTGGACAGCAAATTGTTTGTTGCTTCTTTTGGACTACTTTTGTATGTGTTCACGCGCTTCCTGCGCGTACGTGTTGACAAGACCGTGTGAGTGACCGCCGTCAACACCAATCGTTTCAGTCTGGCCAGTAAAAAGTGTTATAACATAGACTACAAAATTTTGAAAAATATAGGAAATTGTCAAACTACCGGTAATGTGTTTTGCTAAACCACCAATGGTTTGGTAAATGTAACCGTAAGGAAGTTGCAAACAGCACCTTTAAAAAGCCAAAACAGTATAATTAAAGTGCATATATTTCTGCCAAGAAAGAAAATTGTGTCGCTTATTTATTTTATTTTAATTATACTTGGTAATTAGTATTTGAGCGCATTTAACAATACCGTGATGATAATGACAACCGTGATAATTTTGTTGACCAAAACCCGTGAGAAGGAATGGTAATATCGTTACATCTCTAGTGCAGTGGTTCTCAACCTTTTTTCAGTGATGTACCCCCTGGGAACATTTTTTTAATTCAAGTACCCCCTAATCAGAGCAAAGTATTTTTGGTTGAAAAAAAGAGATAAAGAACTAAAATACAGCACTAAGTCATCAGTTTCTGATTTATTAAGTTGTATAACAGTGCAAAATATTGCTCATTTGTAATAGTCTTTCTTGATCTATTCGGAAAAAAAGATATAAAAATAACTAAAAACTTGTTGAAAAATAAACAAGTGATTCAATTATAAACAAAGATTTCTACACATAGAAGTAATCATCAACTTAAAGTGCCCTCTTTGGGGATTGTAATAGACATCCATCTGGATTCATGAACTTAATTCTAAACATTTCTTCACAAAAAAAGAAATCTTTAACATCAATATTTATAGAACATGTCCACCAAAAATCTAGCTGACAACACTAAATATAGAATTGTTGCATTTCTTTTCACAGTTTATGAACTTACATTCATATTTTGTTGAAGTGTTATTCAATTAATATATTTATAAAGGATTTTTGAATTGTTGCTATTATTGGAATATTTAAAAAAAAAACTCCCGTACCCCTTGGCATACCTTCAAGTACCCCCAGGGGTACGCCTACCCCCATTTGAGAACCACTGCTCTAGTGGACACACAATTCAACATATTGCTGATAAGACCTGACACAGAGGTGGACAACTTCTAAAGCTTCTTTGTAAAAGAACAAAGGCTCGCATGTTAGTACATGAGCAAAATGATCTTTGGAAGAAAGGGCTTTAGTGTCTGCTTGTGCCACATTTTACCATCAAATATGAAATAAAAATCATTGGAATAATCACTCAAATCACACGACAGATGTATAAAACGAATGCATTAGTCCATATCGCTCGTGCACACTGTCTTTTTTCCTCCTGTCGCGGCTTCTCCGCTTACCTGCGTGTCAGCTTGGAGGTTATCTTGCTCAGCAGGTTGCTTGTGGCGCGGGGTGTCCTGGCGTGGGGCAAGGGGCTGGCGTCATGAGACGGCGTGGGGGACGCCGGTGCGGCGTGCGAGGTCGGCCGGCGGTCCCTGATCTGCCCGCCGTGGAAAGTGCTCCTCGCCGTTGAGCCCCTGGAGAGACGCGAGGAGGGCGTAGAGGATACGCCCGACGCGCCGGCGATGCTGTGGGTGGAGGGGGAGGCCGGGGGCAGGCGGTGGGATAGGGCACTAGAGGAGAAACAGAGGAAGTCACAATTCATCAGTGAAAAACTGAATAAACGATTTCCTCACCGGGCACACACACCTAAACCCTACCCCCATGCTGGCCTGCGGCTGCTTTTCATTACGCTCTAGATAACACGTGCACACAAACACACACACTTGACGTTCACACAGAGGTGCTAAAATAGTGTGAAGTACCTGCAGCTCGCAGGAGAGCGCACCATTACGATGATGAGAGGGGAAGGAACATGAAGAGCTAAGGTGCAGACAGCAATAGACTGCTACTTGACTCGGACTCCATTCTATGTTGCAAACATTCCCCACACTTTCAACTCAGACCAAACACATAGCAGCTCAAAAAACAACTATTAAACTGTGCGTGTTCCCCTGCACGTGTTTGCCCCATCAAGCATCACTCGGGCATGGCATCACATTGACAAAGCTTCCTAGGCAAGCGGAGGTTTGATGCGGGCATCGTGCCAGTCGCTAGTTCATCACGTTTCCTCACACCTTTTTTGTAATGTTCCTCACTTCCTACCTCCACCTAGGTTTTCATACACACCTCTAAAAAAGTTCTTTCTGAAGTTGTGTCTGAATGGAAAAGGTGTGTAAAACATCAATACTGAATGAAAAGCAGCATCAAAAAAACATATTTTCACTTTCATGTCCTCAGATTGTATAATGGATGTGTGTTATTTTTAAGGGCTGTCAGTTAAATCTTTGGTTTAATGCGATTAATCACAGAAAATTATAAAATGTATTATGTATAAAGGCAGATTAAACGCACAATTTATTTTTAATAAATGCTCCATTTTGCAAAACCGACCTTTCTTACCTATCGGTACCTGCTGTTGTTTATTTGGGATCTGCTTAGGTCTCAAAAATGTTAAATCGATTGCGGAGATATCTAAAATAATCCTGCCTTCCTTCATACTTCCACCAAACAAGCTGTTCGGAATATGCACAATTGGTGACGTCACAATTGGGAAAATCGTCAACCGATTCTCCACAAATGCTATAAATATACCTAGAGTGTTTTGCGCACTTCCGCCATTGTAGTCCGTACTGCAGTCAATAAGCTCCTTCCCTCTGTCTAGCCTCATGTTGTGGGGCAGACTGTCTCGTACATGTACATGCATCCTCCGCTGTTGCCAATTCTAACACAAAGTAGCGTATTATTCGAACTTGTATTTGTCAATAGACTCTATGTGGAAGCGCAAAAAACTACGACAAAGTGGGCGGGAAGAAGACGTAGTCGAAGTGGAAGCAGTATTTTAGACCTCCCACAAAGTGGAGCATTCCGAGGTTGTGGTCAGAAAACGCCTACAAAACAGTCTGTACACCAATCTTTTCAAAATGCAAATGCAAAAGAGAAAAAGAGAGAGAGAGAGAGAGAGAGAGAGAGAGAGAGACAGAGATGCTGTGTTTGCACTGACAGACCAAAAAAGATAGACTTAGACTTCCTTTTTATTGTCATTCAAATTTGAACTTTACCGTACAGACAATAACGAAATTTTGTTGCATTAGCTCATGGTAGTGCAGGATAGAAGAGCAATAAGGTGCAGATATAAATAAATAGATTACTGTACAGATAAATATAAAGGATGGTGCTTGCAGAAACTGTGAGGAAAATCTAATAATTTGCTGGACATACAGACAAGAAACTGCAACAACATGCCAGTATCGATCCGATACCAATATCCACTTTTGTACAATGTTTATCGATATTTAGATTGATACGCCCACACCTAAGCTCAACGTATGCGTCAGTGCAAAGATGAGTGAAGAGACTCTGACTTGGGTGCTAGCTGGCAAATTTCACTTCAAAATAAACCCTGAAAGTACATTAGATAAAACGGTTTATAAAGTTTTGCACAAATGAGTTCATTCAAGTAAAACTGTGACATTACGTGAAAAAAAAAATTGTGTCAAACTATTGAGGTCTTTTTAAAAATGTATTTAAATCATGCACGCGAGTAATTAACTGTGATAAATCAAAATAAAACCGTGTAATTAATGTGATTTAAATAATATAATTGTTTAACAGCAACCCCCGAACTGAACATACAGTATGTGTTTTGAATAATAAAAAAAACAAACATGAACTTGCATCAATGCAGCTCCTTCATACAGGTATAAAAATTACAATTTAGGCCGAGGCTCGAATCTACGGGAAGGAGACATGCTAGCAAGCGTATGACAAAATGGAGAAGACTGAGGGCAGTGAGAAAGCAGAGCGCTGCAGAAATGTGCAGACTACAGAAAAAAATACTGCAGAGTCCAGACCAATGGCACAGCAACAGACTAATCTAACTTTGATGTTAGATTACACCATAGGCGCAGCAACAAGCTAATCTAACATTAGCGTGTTTATTGTCATCAAATGTTTCAGCTATGGTGATGACAAATCAAGCATCAAAACCCCCCCCAAAAAAGGCAACGGAACATGGAAAGCCAAATAAAAGGTAACTTATTGGTCTTTGGTTTTAAAAGAGTTATGATATATTTTTTTATATATTTAAAATACTTCTTTGTGGTCTACATAACATGTAACGGTAGTTTTTTGGTCAACATTTTTCATAGATTATGTTTTCCAGACAGATCTTATATTGGTTTCTGACCGTCTCTTTAGACTGATTTCAGACGGATTTTGTGGGCGGTTTTATTTCCATGCCTCCACTTCAATTGTGTCTCCTCCCCGTCATCCATGTTGTAGCTATTAGTGCTTCCATAGCGAGCCCACAGACAGTTATAATTTAGCACTATTTGCTAATTTGTATTAAAAATGGCAACAGCAGTGGATGCGTGTGCATGTAGGAGCCAGTCTTCACCCAAAACAAGAGGACAGGAAAAGAGAAGGAGCTTATCGATATCAGCGCAGACTACAGTGGCAGACTTGCGCAAAGCTCTTTAGCTATATTTCTACCATATATGGAGATATCTGCTGACGTCACACATGGGAAAAAATGTCACAAACTCGTCAAATTCCAAACCGGTAGTTTGGAAGAAGTATGAAGAAATGCAACATTGTTTTATAAATAGAAATATCTCCGCCTTGATTTCAAATTTTCGGGAGTTATACAGATCCCAAATACAAAAAAACAGGCATCAATAGGTAAGAAAATAATATTTCTCCTATAAGTCTCAATGATATTGTAATAAGGACTGAAAGTGGAAGACATGGATGTATTGCAACGAGGTGATGAGTCTGACACACAGAGACGGAGAAACAGACCATCTGTCAAAACAACAACTTAGCACATATTGGCTGTCCAAACACGCATAAACACGTTCATGCACACAGCTTGAACTCCACTAGTGAGCACGAGGATCCACACCAGATGTAGTGAAAATATGGTGACTCCCACAGTTGGTTTAAATGTGGCTTAAATGTAACTGATCCAATCTTCCTGGTAGTTTGGACATTATATTCAAAGCAACAACTACTTGCTTGCAATGAGATTACTCCAAAAATGAAAGGGGTTTAAAAAACAATATGAGCTGGCACATATCCAGAGATGCAACCCAACTATGATGGGAACTGCAGTGAATTAGTGTTTGAACAAGTTAACAATGTTTTTACTTCAATTTCTCATCCTGAACTTAAATCCCATGACTTAAGACACCAACCTGTTTTCTTTGCCATTTTGCAGCAGCGAGTGCCTGTCAGTGCCGGAGCGGTCCGTGCACACATATGTATTCCTTCGAGTCATGGCACTAGCAGAGACGTTATTCTGTGGGGACAAAAGAAATCATTGAAGGTTTCACATCAAGCAGTTGGAGACAGCATCGCTCTCCTTCGATGACGTAAATGGAATGTAAGGACTCATGATCGTTTAAATACATTAAAGAGCTGATCTCAGGTCAAGCTCGCTCTGTCACATGCTAATCGCAACATATGGCTAAATCAAAGTGGAGCACGGAGCCCATTTGTGGCCTGCAGCTAATTTTATTAATGCCCAACGACATATTTTCAAAATAATCTTTATTGTCACTAATAACACAAAGCTGCCACGGAGCCACTTTTTTTACTCTAAAACTGTAATTGCTTAGAAAAATTATAAAAACTTAATCAACGGATAGATCTGAAGTTGATCTAAAGATTTAAGCGTTAAAAGTAAAAAATATTGATGTATGATTTATTTTTAACACTTTTATAACTAGGGGCATTTTGGATCCTCGTGACCATAAGTCAGATGTGTTATTTTTTTAACGGTCATTGCTCAAAAAATAATAAAACACCAAAAAGCAATGTTGTTATGAATATTTCTTTGCAGTGGCGTGGCTCGGTTGGTAGAGCGGTCATGCCTTCGATCGCCACTTCTGCCATTCTGGTCACTGCAGTTGTGTCCTTGGGCAAGTCATTCACTGACTCTCTCTCACTCTCTCGCTCACTCTCTCTCACTCACTCTCACCCTTCACTTCCCTATTTATGGATTCAAGTACATCACATTAAATAATCCACTTTGAAGTTTTTCAGAGGGGGAAATTGCATATTTAGTGTTTTTCTTATTAGACTGAAAGGGTTTTGACAAAAAAGGCATAAAACCTAAAACAAATTTAGAATTTATGTTAACGGACAGATTTGAAGTTGATCAAGAGATTTTAAGTGTTGAAAAATATAAACATATGACTTTTTTTTAACCCTTTAATGACTGAGACCCTTTTGAGTCGCTGGGACCTTTAACCCTCACAAAATTAAGGGCAGCCCTAATGGTTACAATATATATATTATGTTTTTTTAAAATAAAAAAAATACTAAAATGGCTCCTGCATATTTTAATTTTTCAGTGTTCGGTCCTCAGCGGAAAAAAATTGACATCTCTAGGCAAAAATAACTCTACTCAGACTTCTCTCCAGAGTGGATGCATCACAGAATCCCCTGTTCCACTGGATTAGTCACATGAGAAAAGTTTTCCGCATTTACCGTGGTGGAGTTGGCCTCCTTGCGTCGGTCTGGTATCTCTGCTTTATTTGGATTGTGAGCAGAGCTGACCATGGGACTGGAGGGGGCCGGGATGCTACGAGAGCTAACGGTGTTGTTGCTGGGCTTTCGGACCGACAACCTCTCCTCTCTGAGTGCCGCCCCTTCTCCCACACCGCTGGGACTGCGCTTAGGGTGTGTGGACCCCGGAGCAGCCGGACCACCTACGAGAAGGGAGACTGAGCGTGTAAGCAGACGCGGTGGCCACCATGCGCTCAACCGAACGGGACTCACAGAAGTCAGAGTGTCGTCTCTGGCGCTGGTAGGTTGAGACGCTGCGCTGTGGCTTGTGGGCCGCGGAGGAGGACGTGGCGCCGGAGGAGGAAGTGGAGTGTTTGCTGGTCCCGTTGGCGAGGGCACCGGGCCGGACTCGAGCTAGACTGAGATTGCTGATGGACCGGGTCACAGTGTTTTCAGCCTGAGACCATAAACGGAGTTATGGGAGTTAGTTTGGGACCTTGGTCAAATCAGAAACTGAAGAATTAGAAAAAGTGCGTATAAATATGTTGATACCTTCACATCCGTCTTGCGCGCCAGTAGCAGATACGTCGCCGTCACTTCATTGTACTTGTGACTGACCAGAGAATCTCTGATCTCATCTCTGGTGAAGCCCATACCCACCATCACATCTGGAACAGAACCATCAGTGCTGTCATACTCTTATCAGTGCTTAGCTCATTTGGAAGGTCCTTATACTCACCGATGCGAGTGGTATCATTGAAGTCTTCCTCGGGCTCTGTGTGAGGCTTCAGCTCCTCTCCATCGTAGGTCACGTTCAACCACTTGTCCTTCATGATTTGCTGGTAAAGACAATGACAGATAGACGTCGATGAACACAACAATGACGGTAAAACAAGCCTTTTTTGCACAATTTTATGTTCCTGTTACACTTCCTGCTTACCTGCAGAGAGCAGCGCTTGGTTGGGTTGAGGACCAGGAAGCGACGCAGGATTCCCTCACAGTCTGTCGACATGTAGAAGGGCACACGGTATTTCCCTCTCAGAACTCGCTCTCGCAGCTCCTGAAGGAAAGAGTTACTAATTTGATTAAAAGCCACAACTAATACAGGGTTTCTGCAGGTATCGGCAAATCTAAATGATTGTTTTTTAACGCAACTTCAAACTAATTTAATGCCCATGTCCTACTGCAGATTGTTATAATGAAGTGTATGGTCAAAAGCCTACCATTGTCTGTACTGACAAAATTGTAAGCATTTGACAATGATAATGTTGAAAATTTGACATAACTGTGGCCAAGTTAAGCACTCATGTAATCATAATACATAACAATGCAAGTAACTCTTTGAAACGCAATAAGCGTTATTTTCGTTACTGTAGTATTTCTTACCATTGTAATTGGAAGGTGAGTATTATCCTAAATAGGCAAACAAAACTAAAAATACAATAGACTCTTAATCTTTGTTAGCAAAAATTGCACTTCAATAAATACTGAACATCTTGAAGTGCAGCTTTTGTTGCCTTTTTTGTTGCCAATGCCGTCATGGCAAACTTGCTCGTTTGTCCGCTCATTAATTTTAAGATCAATTATTCCCACACAGGAACATTCGGCTTCATAATCATAATTTTTCCTCCTAAGTTTTGTTACCTAGCAGTGCTTTTCATTAGTGAGTCACGACTTGCGAGAGGAAATCACCATGTATTGTATGTGTGTACGCTCCCAGTCCCGTCTGCTCAGCCCAATACAAAGAATTTGAATGACTGACAAGAGGCTTCACTCTGATCATTAAATTCTACTATCAAACAAACATGCTCTAGTGCTGAGAACGATGCACAGAGTGAGACCCATTGTATCCATTTTGAAAGCCAGAGACGAAGAAAAAAAAAACACACGATTGTAGCAATTTATTGATGCCAGCATCATCATTATTAAGTTAGTCATTGAATTTGATGCTTTTTAATGCCATTTGAGGCTTAATTTTCACAAAATCAATTTGAAGTGGAACTGCACTTTTTTGGGGAATTTTGCCTATCGTTCACAATCATTATGAAATACATGATGACAGAGGTATTTTTCTTAAGGCATTCTAAATAGTAAATAAATGCAATCAAAAATCTGCTTGTAATGGGGCCTACGAAAACTACTTTATTCAGCCTATAAAGCCCTTAAAAAACATCCAAACACTTCCAGTAAAACTGGGGTACTTGAATCTTGTGTCAATAGGGCAGAATTATGTTGAATCGCCCCCCCTCCCAGTCTCCTCCTTTCTGGAAGTGTACAAAATCGCGCAAAATAGCTGTACGTGCACACGCGTAGGTTGTTGACAGTCTGAAGTTTCATTGTAGGATACCCAGGTTCGTATTTTGTTGCAGACTATCGGCAACACACGTCGCCACGAAAAAGGATAAAGAAAAAATAGCGGAAAATGGAACATACAGTAGATGACATGTCTAGAAGGAAAACCGCCACTTGCGCGTCCAAAGTTAGTCCGACCTTGGCCCGCAATGCCCCCCTATCTTGAATACGCCGGACAAATATTTATTTGAGTTTTGACTCTTCTTTGTTTTTTTTAGACGTACAGCGTGTTTTTTTTCTTCCTCTGATTTCCTCTTTTGTCTTTTTTTAGCAGTATATGTAGTAACAGAGGGCGAAGGTATCTTTCCAGGTGGATGTTCGGCAGCCATGCTCTGCTGAAAAAAAGTTTGCACAGTGAACGTGATTCGCTATATATCGCGTCAGCCAATGAGGAAGCTCTTAATTATAAGGCACAGACATCACGCAGACGTACCATTTTTTTCAGAAATGATTACCGTTACAATAAACTGTTTATGCTAATATGATTTTTTTTTTTAGTTAAAGAATATAACTTAGGTACCGTAGCTTTGGGGTTTTATATACATGACATAAGTACATATGTAATTTAGTAACGGGCACATTTATGATAACATTTAATATTTACGGATTTTGCTCATTTTAAGCGTACGTGGGCAATTAATTTAAAAAACTCATCACATTTGCTTTTTCCCCCCAACTATATCACTGATTATTACTCATTGCAGACTTCATGAGAGCTAACAAACATAATAAAATTCACTTACTGTACAAGGTCTGCTTTCATTAGAACGCCGACTACTTGGATGCGCATATTTTCCCATTTGATATGAAGAATGACTCATAATCCTCGCGAAAAAAGGGGGGTAGAACCAAGCGTCTTTTCGTGTCATTCTCGCTAGTTCTGGGTCTAAATTAGCAGTCAAAGTGTACCGACTTCTCAGACTACGTCCTTGTCATTCGACTATCCTGGTGAGAGCCATGCTTTATGATCTAAAATAAAGTTAGACAAGCAAGGAAACCAGGAAACAGCTGATCAGTTGATCATGGTAACACTGGCACACAAACTCGTGATAGTCAAGAAATGTAAATGGAGTATTGTTGGCGCTTTTTGAATATTTTTGTATTGGGGTTTATGAGCGGACTGGAGAACCTCCCATTGGCTCTGCTGTAAGCTGACATTTATTTACATTTATTTACAAGTTAGAATGCATTAAAAAATATGTCTTTCATAATGATTGTGAACAATAGGCAAAATTTCCAAAACATTAACAGTTCCCCTTTAATGACCTGTAAGTAGGGATGTCCGGTAATATCGGACTGCCGATATTATCTATTATCGGCAGAAAAATGCTTTAAAATGTAATATTGGAAATGATCAGTATCGGTTTCGTAATTATCAGTATTGGTTTCAAAAAGGAAAATTGAGGATGTTTTAAAACGCCGCTGTTTACATGGACATAGGGAGAGGTACAGAGCGCCAATAATACTTAGAGGCGCTGTCTTTGCGTGCTGGCCCAGGCACATAATATTTACGGCTTTTCATAATGACAAGTTAATGCAAGCCATAGTTGATCAAAAGCTATACAGGTCACACTGAGGGTGGCCATATGAACAACTTTAACACTGTTACAAATATACGCCACACTGTGAACCCACACTAAACAAGAATGACAAACATTTCGGAAGAACATCTGCACCGTAACACAACATAAACACAACCGAACAAATACACAGGTCCCCTTGCAGCACTAACTCCTCTCTGAGCTGCAACCTTATCGTGGTAGAGGAGTTTGCGTGTCCCAATGATCCTAGGAGCTATGTTGTCCGGGGGCATAAAGCCCCCTGGTAGGGTCTCCCAAGGCAAACAGGTTCCAGGTGAGGGATCAGACAAAGAGCAGCTCGAAGACCTTTATGAAGAAGAAAAAGCAGGGACCCAGATTTCCTCGCCCGGACGCGGGTCACCGGGGCCCCCCTCTGGAGCCAGGCCCGGAGGTGGGGCACGATGGCGAGCGCCTGGTGGCCGGGCCTGTTCCCATGGGGCCCGGCCAGGCACAGCCCGAAGAGGCAACGTGGGTCACCCCTCCAATGGGCTCACCACCCATAGCAGGGGCCATAGAGGTCAAGTGCAATGTGAGCTGGGCGGAAGCCGAAGGCAGGGCACTTGGTGGTCCGATCCTCGGCTACAGAAGCTAGCTCTTGGGACGTGGAACGTCACGTCAATGGGGGGAAAGAGCCTGAGCTAGTGCGCGAAGTCGAGAAATTCCGGCTGGATATAGTCGGACTCACTTCGACGCACAGCAAGGGCTCTGGAACCACTTCTCTCGAGAGGGATTGGACCCTCTTCCACTCTGCCGTTGCCGGCAGTGAGAGGCGACGGGCTGGGGTGGCAATTCTTGTTTCTCCCCGGCTCAAAGCCTGTACGTTGGAGTTCAACCCGGTGGGCGAAAGGGTAGCCTCCCTCCGCCTTCGGGTGGGGGGACGGGTCCTGACTATTGTTTGTGCTTACGCACCAAACAGCAGTTCAGAGTACCCACCCTTTTTGGGAACACTCGAGGGAGTACTGGAAAGTGCTCCCCCGGGTGATTCCCTTGTCCTACTGGGAGACTTCAACGCTCACGTTGGCAACGACAGTGAAACCTGGAGAGGCGTGATTTGGAAGAATGACAACCGCCCGGATCTGAACCCGAGTGGTGTTTTGTTATTGGACTTTTGTGCTCGTCACAGTTTGTCCATAACAAACACCATGTTCAAACATAAGGGTGTCCATATGTGCACTTGGCACCAGGACACCCTAGGCCGCAGTTCCATGATCGACTTTGTAGTTGTCATCGGATTTGCGGCCTTATGTTTTGGACACTCGGGTGAAGAGAGGGGCGGAGCTTTCTACCGATCACCACCTGGTGGGGAGTTGGCTGCGATGGTGGGGGAGGATGCCGGACAAACCTGGCAGGCTCAAACGCATTGTGAGGGTCTGCTGGGAACGTCTGGCAGAATCTCCTGTCAGACAAAGTTTCAATTCCCACCTCCGGAAGAACTTTGAACATGTCACGAGGGAGGTGCTGGACATTGAGTCCGAGTGGACCATGTTCCGCACCTCTATTGTTGAGGCGGCAGATCGGAGCTGTGGCCGCAAGGTAGTTGGTGCCTGTCGGGGCGGCAATCCTAAAACCCCTTGGTGGACACCAGCGGTGAGGGATGCCGTCAAGCTGAAGAAGGAGTCCTATCGGGTCCTTTTGGCTCATAGGACTCCGGAGGCAGTGGACAGGTACCGACAAGCCAAGCGGTGTGCAGCTTCAGCGGTCGCGGAGGCAAAAACTCGGACATGGGAAGAGTTCGGGGAAGCCATGGAAAACGACTTCCGGACGACTTCGAAGCGATTCTGGACCACCGTCCGCCGCCTCAGGAAGGGGAAGCAGTGCACTATCAACACCGTGTATGGTGCGGATGGTGTTCTGCTGACCTCAACTGCGGACGTTGTGGCTAGGTGGAAGGAATACTTCGAAGACCTCCTCAATCCCACCAACACGTCTTCCTATGAGGAAGCAGTGCCTGGGGAATCTGTGGTGGACTCTCCTATTTCTGGGGCTGAGGTCGCTGAGGTAGTTAAAAAGCTCCTCGGTGGCAAGGCCCCAGGGGTGGACGAGATCCGCCCGGAGTTCCTTAAGGCTCTGGATGCTGTGGGGCTGTCTTGGTTGACAAGACTTTGCAGCATCACGTGGACATCGGGGGCGGGTACCTCTGGATTGGCAGACCGGGGTGGTGGTTCCTCTCTTTAAGAAGGGGGACCGGAGGGTGTGTTCCAACTATCGTGGGATCACACTCCTCAGCCTTCCCGGTAAAGTTTATTCAGGTGTACTGGAGAGGAGGCTACGCCGGATAGTCGAACCTCGGATTCAGGAGTAACAGTGTGGTTTTCGTCCTGGTCGTGGAACTGTGGACCAGCTCTATACTCTCGGCAGGGTTCTTGAGGGTGCATGGGAGTTTGCCCAACCAGTCTACATGTGCTTTGTGGACTTGGAGAAGGCATTCGACCGTGTCCCTCGGGAAGTCCTGTGGGGAGTGCTCAGAGAGTATGGGGTATCGGACTGTCTTATTGTGGCGGTCCGCTCCCTGTACGATCAGTGCCAGAGCTTGGTCCGCATTGCCGGCAGTAAGTCAAACACATTTCCAGTGAGGGTTGGACTCCGCCAAGGCTGTCCTTTGTCACCGATTCAGTTCATAACTTTTATAGACTGAATTTCTAGGCGCAGTCAAGGCGTTGAGGGGTTCCGGTTTGGTAACCGCAGGATTAGGTCTCTGCTTTTTGCAGATGATGTGGTCCTGATGGCTTCATCTGACCGGGATCTTCAGCTCTCGCTGGATCAGTTCGCAGCCGAGTGTGAAGCGACCGGAATGAGAATCAGCACCTCCAGGTCCGAGTCCATGGTTCTCGCCCGGGAAAGGGTGGAATGCCATCTCCGGGTTGGTGGAGGAGACCATGCCCCAAGTGGAGGAGTTCAAGTACCTAGGAGTCTTGTTTACGAGTGAGGGAAGAGTGGATCGTGAGATCGACAGGCGGATCGGTGCGGCGTCTTCAGTAATACGGACCGATCCGTTGTGGTGAAGAAGGAGCTGAGCCGGAAGGCAAAGCTTTCAATTTACCGGTCGATCTACGTTCCCATCCTCACCTATGGTCATGAGCTTTGGGTCATGACCGAAAGGATAAGATCACGGGTACAAGCTGCCAAAATGAGTTTCCTCCGCCGTGTGGCGGGGCTCTCCCTTAGAGATAGGGTGAGAAGCTCTGCCATCCGGGAGGAACTCAAAATAAAGCCGCTGCTCCTTCACATCGAGAGGAGCCAGAAGAGGTGGTTCGGGCATCTGGTCAGGATGCCACCCGAACGCCTCCCTAGGGAGGTGTTTAGGGCAAGTCCAACCGGTAGGAGGCCACGGCGAAGACCCAGGACACGTTGGGAAGACTATGTCTCCCGGCTGGCCTGGGAACGCCTTGCGATCCCCCGGGAAGAGCTCGACGAAGTGGCTGGGGAGAGGGAAGTCTGGGTTTCCCTGCTTAGGCTGTTGCCCCCGCGACCCGACCTCGGATAAGCGGAAGATGATGGATCGATGGATGGATTGCAGCACTAACTCTTCCGGGACAATACAATATACACCACCGCTACCCCTTAGGCCCCCCCCCCCCTGGCTGCTGCAAGCTCATATTCAAGAAAAAAATCACTAACAGGGCGGACGCAGAGAAACATTTTATTTCTAGAGACTCCGTACTTACTGTCAAAACTCTAAAGACCGACAACACAGTTCCTGTCTTCACCATAAAAGACCTGTTTCATCCTGCCTGTGCTAACAAAATAAGAGTCTCAGAAAGCTAGCGTGCACAAGCTAGCAAGCTACAGAGTTTGATGCCAATGTATTTCTCCCCCGCCCTCAGCGACCGCTTTCTCACTTGCTTGCCCACCCACACACTCACTGACGTCACTCACCTGCTGCCAGACATTAAAGGGCCACACACATATGCTACTCTCATAACAAAGTGTTTAAAAACGAGTATGCAAATTGGACAAAAGAGATGCCAAATCCAACCACTTTCATGTGGTATTGGACAGAAAGGAGGACTTTTTTTTTCCTCCATTTGAAAATGCGGACGTTATCAGCACCACTGTCTAATTCCAACGAATGCAAGTCATCAGAATCAAATACACCAACTTATATTCTTGTCTTCATGAAAGAAAGGAATCTATGTGTGTTAAACATGCTTGTATTATCATTAAACACCATTAACTTTTTAACAAAAATGTCTCTTTCATAAATAAATAAATATAAATTATAAATAGGAATGAGGTAGATATCCTCGACTTGGTCAATTGAAAAGTAGCTCGCCTGCAGAAAAAGTGTGAGCGCCCCTGGTTTAATGCATCCAGCCGGGTATCACAACAAAATTCGGCATAATAATGTGTTAATTCCATGACTGTATATACCGGTATCAGTTGATATCGGTCTCGGTAATTAAGAGTTGGACAATATCGGAATATCGGATATCGGTAAAAAAGCCATTATCGGACATCTCTACTTGTAATGCTTTTTAATGACCCGTGGAAACCCTGTAACTACTGAAAACTGTTTGGATAAAAAAGTTGCAGCTCGACTATCTGTCCAATGCCAACCTTCAAGTTTTGTCCGTCAAAGGGAAGGGAGCCGCTGACCAGCGTGTAGAGGATGACGCCCAAGCTCCAGATGTCGACCTCAGGACCGTCGTACTTCTTCCCTTGAAAGAGTTCTGGGGCGGCGTAAGGCGGAGAGCCACAGAAGGTGTCCAGCTTGCTGCCGGCTGTGAACTCGTTGCTGAAGCCGAAATCGGCGATTTTGATGTTGGAGTTGGCATCGAGTAGTAAATTCTCTGCCTAAAGGAACCAGTGTTGTATCCGTGTTAACTTGCTACTTTTCATGTTGATGTATTGCTGATATTTAACATGAAACTATTTTACAAGCTCACCTTCAAGTCTCTGTGAACAATGTGCTTCTGGTGGCAGTAGTGCACTGCTGACACAATCTGTGGAAAGAACATCAATTGTACTTCATGCGTGACACTACTGAACGGAATTGACATGTGAATTTCACACCCACTGTTTGTTTTATTATGTGGGCACCGCAGTGGAAATGTCTGTGGTGTTTTTTGCGTCACACAGTCCTACTATGTGGCGCTAAATTATAAGTCACATTAACTCTTTGCTGGCACACATATGAGCTTCTGCAACTCATTCATAATGAATACATGTGTTTTTTCCTTTGTCATTCTTTACTATTTTTGTATGCATGTGTGGTAAACTGACCTGTCTGAACTTGGCCCGAGCTTCTTTCTCCTTCATCCTGCCATGAGACACGAGGTAGTCAAACACCTCCCCTGCAAAGTACGATACAATTATTAGTATTTCTTCATCCCAAGTTCAAAGAAGTTCAGTCAAATATTTGATTTAAAGTTAAAAAGTTAAAGTACCAATGATTGTCACACACATACTAGATGTGGCAAAATTATTCTTTGCATTTGACCCATCACCCTTGATCACCCCCTGGAAGGTGAGGGGAGCAGTGGGCAGCAGCAGTGCCGTGCCCGGGAATCATTTATAGTGATTTAACCCCCAAATCCAAACCTTAATTCTGAGTGCCAAGCAAGGAGGTAACGGGTCCCATTTTTATAGTCTTTGGTATGACTCGGCTGGGATTTGAACTCACGACCTACCGATCTCAGGGCGGACACTCTAACCACTAGGCCACTGAGTAGATAAAGGACACCATTTATGCAAAAACAAATTTTCCTACCTACTGGTACCTGTTTTTGTGTATTTGGAATCGGCATAAGTTCCGAAAATGTAAAATATATCCATGTAGGCATGGCGGAGTTTTTTATAAAAGAATCTTGCCTTCCTTCATACTTCCTTCTAAGGTTGTCCCGATACCAATATTTTGTATGTATTTTGATACTTTGACACTTTTCTAAATAAAGGGGACCACAAAAATGGCATTATTGGCTTAATTGTAACAAAAAAATCTCACGGTACATTAAATATGTGTTTGTTAATTCAACCAAAGAACAATTTTGGCCTGAAATAAAATAGTGAACATACTCGCACCTTGTATTTTAGTATTATGTAAGCAAACAAAGGCTACTAATTTGGCTGCAGACGTGGTAGAAAATTGATTATTAGTCTACTTGTTCATTTACTGTTAATAAGTGGTTATTTTGTATTTTAACATGTGCCATCTACATTTCTGTTAAAATGTAAAAAAAACCACTTCTGTTGTTTGAATACTTTACATTAGTTTCGGATGATATCACAAATATGGGTACTGATACGATACCAAGTAATAACAGGGTCATACATTGGTCATATTTTTAAATCCTCATGGGATGTATTTCCTGAATTTATAAACACAATATACATTTAAAAAAAAGGAAAAATAATTTTTTGATGATAAAAAATATTGATGTTGTTGTAGTAATCAACTGGATTTACTCTTATATTTGGTATCATTACAGTGGATGTCAGGTGTAGATCCACCCATGGCATTTGTTTACATTGAGGAACACTAGCTTGCTGTTAGCGGTGAGCTATTATATCCTCCTGCGGTGTGTCGTGAAGCAGCATGTTTAGCTATTCCTAGTCCTGCAGAGATGATACTTGTAAGAAATTTTTATGTCATGCCCGTAAAAAAAAAAAAAAAAAAAAAAAAGGAACCGGTATTTTGTAAGGGTGTATAGTACAATTTTTGATTCATTAGTCAATTTACCTAAAATCTGCTAGTGTTGGACATGAAGTTAGGCACAAAAACAAAGTAAATTATCTGGTATACTTTCTGGTGTACAGTCATCCTGTCAAAGGTTTTCAGACTTAATTTCATCTTGTTGACACAAATGGATGAGGACATGCTGATTCTGGAGGTCCAAAAATAAAGAATAATGTACAGACATATGGGGATATGGGGCTCTGTGTCAAATATCAGCTGATACGGAGAATGGGAAAGCCGAAGACTGGTTGTATGACACCTGTTGTTGGTTGTTGCAAAAAATAAAGTGATTTATCAAGGCGTGGGCAAGTTTATTTGTTTCTGCTTCTCTGGAAGGACAGAATAAACATTTTGTGGTTGTCTTATCACGTGATTATGCACGTATTCACAAGATCTCGTAAAAGTACTTCGCCGCACGACGGAGCCACAACAAAACGGCAGTGGGGATTGCCAAATGGCAGGTGACGCTGCCCTCCCGCGGTGAAGCTGGTCCACGGCCGTTTCGGTTTCAGCGGAAATCCGGGGTCAGAATACGCAGTCCAAGTGGAGGCAAGTGAATTAGACCGCCTACAAAACGGCGCATCCTGAAGAGACGGTCAGAAAACGGCTTGAAGATGGATAATCTATGCAAAACTCGGCTCAAAGGACCACCATTACATGTTATATAGACCAGTCATTCTCAAACTGTGGTACTACGCGGGCTTCATATAGTGGTACGCCAAATAATCACTTAATATTCAAACACAGTGTTACTGTTCAAACTGTGTTTAATGTTACAGTGGAAAAAAATAGATGTATAAAGTACAGGTCAAAAGTTTGGACACACTTTTGCATTTCAATGTGTTTTCTTTATTTTCATGTCACAGGGACATAGTAGATTGTCACTGAAGGCATCAAAACTATGACACCAGTGAAATGAAAACAATTTCAGGTGACCACCTCTTGAAGTTTACCAAGAGAATGCCAAGAGTGTGCAAAGCAGAAATCAGAGCAAAGGGTGGCTATTTTGAAGAAACTACAATATAAAAACCTGTTTTAAGTTATTTCACCGTTTTTTATTAAGTACATAACTCCACATGTGTTTATTCATAGTTTTGATGCCTTCAGTGACAATCTACAATGTAAATAATCATGAGAATAAAGAAAATACATTCAATGAGAAGGTGTGTCTAAACTTTTGGCCTGTACTGTATACTTGTTCAATAAAACCTCTGCCTTGTTTTTAATGAATATTTAGGCCTACTACACAACTGTATTATGTTAGTCATTATGAGGGTACATGGACTAACAAGTGTTTTCTGAAGTGGGTTGCATCTTTTGAATGTAGAAAAAAATAATCAGAATATGACCCCCTTTTAAAGGAAAGCAACAATCTGGTTCAAAAATATGCAAAATGCAATGCTCGGCCAGCAACTAAAAATGTGTCAACGACTTTACAACGCCTCACAAACCTGGCAAGTCACGGGTGCACTGCAGATTTACAAGTGCAAAATACAATTTGTTCAGCGAGTGTCATAAACAGAAAAATTATGAATGCATTTAAGTTGCTAAAAGCAATATATATATGCTTAGCTATCTGAAAAAAACACCCACAAGTATGTGTTAAAGGTAACAAAGCAAAGTCAAACAATATCCAGTAATATACTGTATCTAAATTATAATAAATGCATTTTATTTTTACATTATGCTTGGAGCCAATTAAAAAAACGGGCTGTGTGCCAAAAATGGTCCTTACACCGCACTTAAAACACACCTATAAAGTGTCAGGAGTCAAGTGCTGCAGACTTTATTATGAAAGTGACTCTACTATAGCACCATCACCAACATTTGATGTGTGTGCGTGTTGGAGGACTAGCTTCTTGTTAGGTATCAGAAGCAAGATAGCATCCAGCACACGGATATGAAAAGTTCATGAAGGAGAAGAAAGGAAAACAAAAAGGCAACAAAAATAGAAGCGCATGGAAATAAGTAAAGTGAAGCGAAGTGAATTATATTTATATAGCGCTTTTTCTCTCGTGAATCAAAGCGCTTTACATAGTGAAACCCAATATCTAATTTTTACATTAAACCAGCGTGGGTGGCACTGGGAGCTGGTGGGTAAAGTGTCTTGCCCAAGGACACAACAGCAGTGACTAGGATGGCGGAAGCGGGGATTGAACCTGCAGCCCTCAAGTATGTCATTGTCATACATTAACTATTCTGAACATTGTTTACCATTGAAACAAAAGTGCCTATGAAAAAACAACTAATAAGGTCTTTCACTGAAACAGGAGCTAAAAAAATTATTAATATGACTACATTCACTGCCTGGCCAAGAAATAGTCATAGACTGTAATATTTGTTTGGACGGCCTTTACCTGCAATTAGCTTTCATTGTGGCATGGATTCCACAAGTTACTGCGATGTCACAATGTTTATTTTTGTTCAGAAATGCAATAATTCTTCCCCTCAAGATCTTGACGACAGGAGACCCGGACCAGAGCGCAAAGTTTGCCAGCTCTCCTTTCAATTTTTTCAATACAGTAATCCGTTGCCACTTGACACCTCAGATTTAATATTAATGTTTTTATTCAAGTTTTTCTTATCCTAAAACACTTATTTTTGGTTTGTTTTCAGCCAGAATTTGGTCATAAATGAAGTCTTCTTTGTGTCCAATATGAATTATAGTACATTATTTGTTTACTTCTATTATGTTGTGGTGATCACAGTAGATATTCACCAAGCGTCCGTTTACGGGTTAAGGTGAACTTTCCATGCCGATGAAGTCATTGACTACGTTTCCATGCACTTAATTAGTCTGATTTTTCAAATAGTTTGTATTTTTTGTATGTTCACATCTACATGTGAAGTCCCTGTGTCCATACACACTGTCTAATACGACTATTGGTCATACGCTGTGTGCCTCCCAAACACTAGGGGGCTTTAAATTCCTTTTAGCGGGGATCAATGTGTTGCTTTTCCGTTGACTATGGTGTCACACCAAACAAAGCATTAGCGTCTCGTCACAAGTCTTTGATTGATTGTTTGATTGAAATTTGTATTAGCAGATTGCACAGTTCAGTACATATTCCGTACAATTGACCACTAAATGGTAACACCCGAATACGTTTTTCAACTTGTTTAAGTCGGGGTCCACGTAAATCAATTCATGGTAACGTAAATCAACAATGCAGTTGTTGTTCTACCTGAAGTCCGCTGTAATATTGACACATATTACACATATTACGTCTCTAATTGCTAATATTAAATAGCAGACAGCGTCAGGAAATGGTCTTAGATTACGCTACGAACATGACCAAAAATGTATTAGAGCAGATGCCGCTCTGAAGTAAAGAAAGACAGGCGGAAAAGAGTTGTTTTAAAGGAATTTTCAGTCAGAGAATCATGGGAAAAAATATTTTCGAATGTCTCGGAGTTCAGTTAAAAGGATCTGTGGATTGATGGGAGGAGTTTTAAATCAGAAGGAAATACCGTTCGTGTCCCGGCCGATACTGTTCCAGATGATAGTTTCCAAGCTTGCCAGTTGTGCGGAATACAGTTTTGATTGCACAAATGTAGCGTGAAGAGGTTTGTGTACATTTTGTTTTTTGCCTTGTAATATACAGCATCTGTATATTATTCACCAGTGCCGTTCACACCGGTGAATGAATGAATGATAGGTGGTGGTCGGAGGGGCCAGAGGCGCAAATTGGCAACCACGCTTCCGTCAGTCTACCCCAGGGCAGCTGTGGCTACGAAAGTAGCTGTGAATTAATGATGGGTTTTCATCTCTGTGAAAAGCGCTATATAAATCTAATCCATTATTATCATTATAATTTAGTGCATGGAAACATACTCACTCTTTACGTGCCAGTGTTTTTATGTTTAGAAGAAAGTCAAACTGTTGATGCATTTCATCTTCAACTATTGCCTCATCAATAACACTCTCCACACTGGTGAGCCAATGACGTACGCGATATTGAACGAAAACAGTGGGTGCAATTCTACTCAATTCCACTCAATTCTATGTCGGCGCTATCTTTGCCACAACGATCAAGTTGACCAACCTGTAGCAAAACTTACTTTAAATCCAGGGTGTGACCTTTATTTTGCCTCAGCAGTGTATGTCCACTCTGTATTAAAAGGCACTGTTGTTTTGTCAAATCCAGAGAATTACCAACAGTGCTTTCCAAAAATCTACGATGACAAAAAACCTTTGTGGTAGGGCTGGGCCATATTGCCTTTTTTTAATATCACGATATTTTTAGGCCATATCGCGATATACCATATATATTAAGATATTTTGCCTTGGCCTTGAATGAACACTTGATGCATATAATCACAGCAGTATGATGATTCTATGTGTCTACATTAAAACATTCTTATTCATACTGCATTCATATATGCTACTTTTAAACTGTCATGCAGAGAGGGAAATCACAACTAAGTCAATTGACCAAAAGTATATTTATTAAAGTCATTAAGCAATGGCACAAACATTCAAGTCACTTCCAAAACATAAAGTCCAAGACTGTCAGAGACATTTTAAGTGTCAAATAAAAATGAGCTGCATAATAGGAAATCAAATAGTATTCGTCCTTCACTATGTGGTAGGTTACTACGGTTATTAAATTCTCTTCATTCTCTAGCGAGTGACTTTTCAAATGATGCTACATATTAGCAGTAATGCTACTTTTTATAGCAACGCTTTCGCCCCACACTTGACAAATTACGGTTGTCTGTTCGACATATTCCCACTTGAAGCCGAACCACCGCCAGACGATGGAAACCCTGCCGTTTTTATCGGGAATTAAGTCTTCCTTCATTTGTTAACAGATCCGCACCTTCTTTCTCGTACGGCTACGTTAGCCACGCCGCTACCTCTCTGCTGGGCGAGGGTGTGTATGTGACGTATGACGTGACAGTTGTGACGTATGTAAGAAATGTGCGCCTGCTTGTCTGTGAGGAGAGACAGGAGAGAGTGAGAAGAGCCTGAATGCCCTGCAGGTAAAAGCTACTGCGTGAGAACTTATACCCGAATATTACGATATAGTCATTTTCTATATCGCACAGAGACAAACCCGCGATATATCGTATATATCGCCCAGCCCTACTTTGTGGTGAAGATTAAATGGTTTTTTTTTTCTGATTTGTCAAGAGTTTAGATGACAAACAATATAATATTTGTAAAGATAACATGCAGCAAATGATACGCTCTGCTGAGAAGGTAATCAGCTGCAACCTCCCATCTCTCCAAGACCTGTATGCCTCCAGGACAGGCGGGTGTGCAGGCTAAGTTGCAGCCGACCCTTCTCACCCTGGACGAAAACTATTCAATCTTCTCCCCTCAGGCAGAAGATTAAGGTCTATTTGGACCAAAACCTCCCGCCACAAGGACATCAGGCTCATAAACACAATCTGATCAATCACCTGCAGAGTCATCCTGCACGGAATTCACTTTCACCTACTGCTCGCTGTGCACTTCACTCATGTGCAGTATATATGCATGCAGAAAACAGCTTTTTTATCAGTACTTTATCTTCAAATATTTGTTTCATATATTTATCCAAGTTTTGTTATCTAATGTTTCATGTGGCACCACTGCACCAAAAAAAAGTAACATAGTTTGTGAAGTCTCACAGACAATGGCGATAAAAGTATTCTGACTCTGATCATACACAAGATGAACAGGTGCCAATGACGAGGGTTCATTAAGCATCACTCACCCCCGCTGGCGTATTCCATGATGAGGTAGAGCGTCTTCTCCGTCTCTATGACCTCAAACAGCTGGACTGTAACACAGACAGAGAAGGAGGAGAAGGTGGTGTGTCACTAAAATAAAAACACAGCAAGTAAAGGATAAAACACAGTCGTAACTCACCTATGTTTGGGTGGTTCAGAGTTTTCATGATGCGTACCTCACGAAACAGCTGAAAAAAAATATTGCAAAAGAAGAGGTATAAGTCAACACAATAAAGAAACATCTGAAATAGCACATTCATTTATTTATGACGTCCCATCACAATTAAAATTGGACGGCCACAGAAGGATCAAACAAACACATTATACCGGGACTGTCTTTGTACTCTGGTTGTTACAACTCGGTACAGTAAACAGAATTGTGACTTTGCTTCTGATCACAAATTAAACAGTGAGATAATTTTTCAGCCGCAGTGCTCAATCTGACACCAGGGATACATTTACAGTCCTATGAGGAACACTGGAAGTATTTGTATAATGTCGCCATCTTAAAATGGAATTCACTATCCTTCACCCTAATACAGAGATATCGAAAGTGCGGCCCGCAGCTCAAGTTTTGTTGGCAAGCAACATATTATAAAATATTAATTACATAAATTATAACAATATAATAGCAATTATTAAAAAACTAATTATATATATATATATATATATATATATATACATATATATATACATATATATATATATATATATATATATATATATATATATATATATATATATATATACATATATATATACATATATATATATATATATATATATATATACATATATAAATATATATATATATATATATATACACACATACATGTATATATATATATATATATATATATATATACTTTAAAAATTTAAGAAAACAAAGAGCAAAAAGACAATGTAGCGAATAAAAAGCTAAAAATTTAATACTAATAACTCAGAAGGGTCCAAACATTTAAAAGTATGTAGGGGCCATTTTGATATTTTTTTTATTTTGTAAAAAAAAAAAAGAAACACTATGAACAGACATAAATCAAAACCTAGTGTCAGCTTTGTGTTTTAATTAATAAATTGTTATTAGTATCAAATTGTCAGCCTTTTCTTATTACATTACATCTTTCATTCTTTCTTTTTTTCCCCCTACAATATGTTGCGGACCATCATAACGGGCTGCGGGCCGCATATGGCCCCCTTGCCACACTTTGGACACCCCTGTAATAACTAATGATAGTACACCTTGTCACCCATAACACAAAGGTTTTTCTTTTACTAGATGTAATACCAATGTGTAAGTTGTTGTTTTTTTCAACAAAATAAAAAATATAAAAATGACTCCTGCATACTTTGACTTTTTATTATACTGTCTTTGGTGGAAAAGGTTTGAACACCCCTGCCCTAATATACTAATCACTTCACACATGCAAACAAAGGCACCTTTGGACCCGGTGTTCCCTCGGGCAGTGGTTCTCAAATGGGGGTACGAGTACCCCTGGGAGTACTTGAAGGTATGCCAAGGGGTATGTGAGATTTTTAAAAAATATTCTAAAACATAGCAACAATTCAAAAAACCTTTATAAATATATTAATTGAAAAATACTTCAACAAAATATGAATGTAAGTTCATGAACTGAATAAAAAAAATACAACAATGCAATATTCAATGCTAGATTTTTTGTGGACATGATCCATAAATATTGATGTTAAAGATTTCTTTTTTTGTGAAGAAATGTTTAGAATTAAGTTCATGAATCCAGATGGATCTTTATTACAATCCCCAAAGAGGGCGCTTTAAGTTGATAATTACTTCTATGTGTAGAAATCTTTATTTATAATTGAATCACTTGTTTATTTTTCAACAAGTTTTTACTTATTTTTATATCTTTTTTCCAAATAGTTCAAGAAAGACCACTACAAATGAGCAATATTTTGCACTGTTATACAATTTAATAAATCAGAAACTGATGACTTAGTGCTGTATTTTAGTTCTTTATCTCTTTTTTTCAACCAAAAATGCTTTGCTATGATTAGGGGGTACTTGAATTAAAAAAATGTTCACAGGGGGTACATCACTGAAAAAAGGTTGAGAACCACTGCCCTAGGGGAATGTGACAGTGGGCCTCCACCCCTAGGTGCGCTCTTCTCTCAACCATCAACATGTCTCATTCAGACTCACTCGTAAGTCTTCCACCCACTTTTTGCCTCATAAAACAATGCATTTTCAAATATCACAGCCTGTTGGTTGACATTATTTTGAAGTGCAAAATAGTCAAATATGAGCAGATGGAATAGCACAACAGCAGGACTGTTTGACTTTTCCCAGCATGACAGATTGTGTGAATTCAGCAACTCTTTATAGGAAGCACTTCATCCGTCGAAACTTCACAATTACTGACATAGTAAGACATGGCGACTCTACTACATGTCACAGTGAGAGTATAATGGATGGAAATATGACCCACTGTGATGAACAACGGCAGGAAAAATACAAATAGAACACGAGGAAGCAAGGAGAAGAAATGCAACAATGGAGGAAATAGACCCAATGGGAAGAACGTGATGTCATTGTCATACATTGACTATTCTGAAAACATTATATGAAGTAAGTGGCGCCTCATCTGGTCATCTGGGTGCTTAAAGACGAATTAAGGGATAAGCTTGTCCTCCTTTACCTTCATGTTACATGTTTTCTATATTTAGGCCAGGGTAAAAAAAAGGTGGGGCACTGCTGAGAGGGATGTTATGTGCTGTGTTGTGTTTGCAGCTGGAAAAGGCAGGAAGCCTAGCTGGGGGGTTGAGGATGTTGCTCAGCGAGCTATTGATTAACGGTCCCATCAATCCTGAGCTGATAGGCTGCCTTGCTGCATGGAGTTCACATGCACGATGGTGATTCATTTTCCCTGTGGCCGACAGGACAACTCCGCTACTCTTTGGATCGCTTGTTTCTCTCTTCCTTAAATCACTTCCTGGCTCTCTGCCATGGCAACAGCTCGGCAGCGTCACGGTTGTCATGACAATGCAGGTATTAATCCCCCAGGCTAAAGCTGCAAACACAGCTGCTGTCCGTCATGGCTCCGTTGATGTGTGTGTGAGAGGAAAGCTGCTGTGTGATTGTGAAGATCAAAGGTCAATGATGAGACAGCATATTTGTATGTACACCTACAACCTTACATGCTAATGCCATTTGGACAGCATCACACCTACATTTTGATGCATGAACAGATGTTTCCTTGTGTGGCTCTCTCTCATTTAGCGGGTGTGCTGCGCAATGTTTGATTCATGTGTCATGACGTCTGACCTGTTCAACCAGGCTAAGTGTCTCCTGTCTTTGACGCACATGGACACAACTTTGATGTTGAAATACTGATGGGGAACTGATGGCACTGCAGCCAATCGCAGTGGCGTCACATTTCATGCAAGCACTTCACTGTTTTTCCCCAGCATCACAATCTTGACTCGGTTCACTCAAGACAGGACGTCAGCGTTGGGTCAGTGTCGCTTGCGCTCCGTCTGCCCTGCGTCTTTATTGTCTAATTATCGTGGGTACGAATCCAACAAAGCACTGTGAAGCAACAATATGATGCTGCACAGACACACAGTGAGAGATGCTTCAAACAATAGCAAAGCATATAATTGCATTACATGTGCAGACAAAGGCAGAGAGGCGACCAAGTCTGTTCTCTTTAGTTCTGCTCTCTATCTTGTCTTTCTCTTTTGCCAAGGCCCAACTACTCCCCACCTCAGCCAGTGTCCTTTTGTTCGCCTGTCTGGAATTCCGCTCCGAGTTTAGGGGGCCGGTGCAGGGGACTAAAGACCCTTCGCAGCATTGGTTGATGACGGCCTCAACACAGTCTCCCATGACCACGCAAACACGTTATCAAGCAGCCTTAGAGGACATTTACATGACAACCGCCTACTTAAGATGGCAAGGTTTTCCTTTGTGTTTTCAACTCAAAGTCTAATCATGGTTCAGTACTTGGCAACCAGAACAACAATGGATGAAAAATGTACATTTTCTGCATCGCAAACCAGCAGGGACATTTACGCCAAAAAAGGGCCATTCAAAATAGGCTTTTGGATACGACTCAAGAGGGCAAGCAGCTGTTCTTGCTTTGTGGACTGGGAAAAGAATAGGGCCTTCCCCAAAGAGTTCCCACAAAGTTGGAAACATATAATTGTCCCAAAAATCCTGCAAGGATTAAAAATTAAGATTTAATCATAGAAAGTAGTCCAACATCTGATTGAGTAATGCATTCATTGATTTTATGGCATCAGTCAGCAGTTTAAGTTTTGGCCAGTTTCTAGGCCAGATGGGAGCAACTGTTGCACAAGGCCAGACACCATCATCAATACTCCAGCATGACAAAAATCTGGCCTCAACATGTTGGCTAACCTACACAGCACTCATCAATATGCGAGGTGTGTGCGAGTGGACGCTGGAATTGATCGTGTATTTGTTGGAGTGAAGTAGCTGATGAAGTAAACTAATAACAGGACCGGGTCACGTTTGTTTAGCACAGCTAACAAACTGAACAAAGGGCAACTTGTATCAAGTGTGAGAACACGAGTGGTCACACAGCACATCACCAAGGTTCTAAAAAAGTAGCAAAACCTTCATGTTTTATCTGAAGGCTTCTGTACGTTTGTGATAACACGACTGGCACGTAGAGCGAAGAGATAGCGAGCTGTTCAAACACTCTTGGAGCCTACTTTTCTCTTTTTACAGAAATGCATCAAAAATCAATAATGGACAATGATATTAATAAACCGATTCTGACCATATTCCTATATCAAGCGGACTGAAAAACACTGAGACCTTCAGTTCGGTTCCAAACTGATATCAAACGCTACATTTGATTACCTCCACCCAGTAGGCAACTGTTTCTTTTTTTGTTCACAAAACAGCATAAGACAAACAGTTATTGATGTACAAACCCTGTTTAAATATGAGTTAGGAAATTTAGATGTAAATATAAACGGAATAGAATGATTTGAAAATCTTTTTCAACCCATATTCAATTGAATGCACTACAAAGACAAGATATTTGATGTTCAAACTCATACACTTAATTTTTTTTTGCAAATAATAATTAACTTAGAATTTCATGGCTGCAACACGTGCCAAAGTAGTTGGGAAAGGGCATGTTCACCACTGTGTTACATCCAATTTTCTTTTAACAACACTCAATAAACATTTGGGAACTGATGTAACTAATTGTTGAAGCTTTGAAAGTGGAATTATTTCCCATTCTTGTTTTATGTAGAGCTGTAGTCGTTCAACAGTCCGGGGTCTCTGCTGTCGTATTTTACGCTTCATAATGCGTGACAAATTTTCGATGGGAGACATGTCTGGACTGCAGGCGGGCCAGGAAAGTACCCGCACTCTTTTACTACGAAGCCACGCTGTTGTAACACGTGGCTTGGCATTGTCTTGCTGAAATAAGCAGGGACGTCCATGATAACGTTGCTTGGATGACAACATAAGTTGCTCCAAAACCTGTATGGACCTTTCAGCATTAATGGTGCCTTCACAGATGTGTAAGTTACCCATGCCTTGGGCACTAATACTCCCCCATACCATCACAGATGCTGGCTTTTGAACTTTGCGCCTATAAAAATCCGGATTGTTATTTTCTTCTTTGTTCTGGAGGACACCACGTCCACAGTTTCCAAATATAATTTGAAATGTGGACTCGTCAGACCACAGAACACTTTACCACTTTGCATCAGTCCATCTTTTGATGATTTTACGGACCGTGGATGGTAAAATCCCTAAATTCCTTGCAATAGCTTGTTGAAAAATGTTGCTCTAAAACTGTTTGACAATTTGCTTACAAATTGGTGACCCTCACCCCATCCTTGTTTGTGAATTTCTTAGCATTTCATGGAAGCTGCTTTTACATCCAATCTTGGCACCCACCTGTTCCCAATTAGCCTGCACACCTGTGGGATGTTCCAAATAAGTCTTTGATGAGTATCCCTCAACTTTATCAGTATTTATTGCCACCATTCCCAACTTCTTTGTCACGTGTTGCTGGCATCAAATTCTAAAGTTAATGATTATTTGCAAAAAAAAAAATGTTTATCAGTTTCAACTTCAAATATGTTGTCTTTGTAGCATATTCAACTGAATATGGGTTGAAAATTATTTGCAAATCATTGTATTCCGTTTTTATTTACATCCAACCCAATTTCCCAACTCATATGGAAACAGGGTTTGTACCATTATGAAATTATCCTTGGTAGTAGGTCACCATCTTCTGACCAAGTCAGGTAAAAACTCAACTCATGTTGGCCATTATCAATTAATCATCCATCCATCCATCCATTTCCTACCGCTTATTCCCTTTTGGGGTCGCGGGGGGCGCTGGCGCCTATCTCAGCTACAATCGGGCGGAAGGCGGGGTACACCCTGGACAAGTCGCCACCTCATCGCAGGGCCAACACAGATAGACAGACCACATTCACACTCACATTCACATAATCAATCAATGTTTATTTATATAGCCCTAAATCACAAGTATTCAAAGGGCTGCACAAGTCACAGCGACATCCGCGGATCAGCGCCCACCTAAGGGCAAGGAAAAACTCACAACCGAGTGGGACGTCGATGAGAATGAAGATGAGAAACCTTGGAGAGAACTGCAAATGTGGGTAACCTCCCTCTAGGGGAGACTGGATGCAATGGAAGTCGAGTGGGTCTGACATAATATTGTGAAAGTCCAGTCCAAAGTGGCTCCAACATAATAATGGGAGTCAAGTCCATAGTGGATCCAGCATAATAGTGAGACTGAAATAATCTATAAAGACATCACTACTGTGGGTTTTTTAGACATGGTCCAGTAAACACACACAACTTAAAGAGTCAGACTACAAATAAAGTTAACATTAGAGACAGCAACCATTTTTGAGAGAATTGTTGAGGTCATTTTACAAAACCCAAAACCAGTGTAGTCGGCACGTTGTGTAAATCGTTAATAAAAACAGAATACATCTGTAGCTGTTGCTGGGAGTTTGCATGCTTTAAATATGTATCATAAATAAATAAATATTATTAAATAGGTTAACGATGCAGAGTAATTAAATATTATAAAAAATGTGTGATTGTAAAATCCATCCATCCGTTTTCTACCGCTTATTCCCTTTTGGGTTGCGGGGGGTTCTGGTGCCTATCTCAGCTACAATCGGGCGGAAGGCGGTGTATACCCTGGACAAATCGCCACCTCATCTCAGGGTCAACACAAATTGACAGACAACATTCACACTCACATTCACACACTAGGGCCAATTTAGTGTTGCCAATCCACCTATCCCCAGGTGCATGTCTTTAGAAGTGGGAGGAAGCCGGAGTACCCGGGTGGGAACCCACGCAGTCACGGAGAGGAGATGCAAACTCCACACAGAAAGATCCAGAGCCTGGGATTGAACCCAGGACTACTAAGGACCTTTGTATTGTGAGGCAGATGCACTAACCCCTCTTCCACCGTGCTGCCCTGATTGTAAAATCTCCTGAGCAAAATGTAAATGTGTTGTGTTAATTGTGTTGCAAAGTGGAACGATTGTTGTGATGTTGCGACCCCATGTAAACAAGTCAGAACATGCAAGAGGGGAGGGTGCTTGAGCACGTTCTGGGGATAATCAACCTATCCCCAGAAGCTCTTTTAGTTACAAGCAGCCAACGAGGTATTGTATTTTTGTAATTTAATTTATTTCTGAGAGTTTATTGATGTTTTAAATTCAAAGTCCGATGTACTGGATCGTACTGTGTTTTGTAAGTTCTCACGGCTTGTTGGTGTGTCGGCGTGGATGGTGTATACAGCAAGGAGTCGTCAATAAACGCCATTTTACAAAAAAAGAACTTTCCCGGGTTGCCGTGTATCGAAAGGAGCTACAACATCCATCCATCGATTTTCTACCGCTTGTCCTTTTTGGAGTCACTGGGGGTGCTGGTGCCTATCTCAATTGCATTCGGTCGGAAGGCGGTGTACACCCTGGACAAGTCACCACCTCATCACAGGGCCAACACAGATAGACAGACAACATTCACACAGTAGGCCCACTTTAGTGTTGCAAATCAACCTATCCCCAGGTGCATGTCTTTGGAGGTGGGAGGAAGCCGGAGTACCCGGAGAGAACCCACGCAGTCATGGGGAAAATTTGCAAACTCCACACAGAAAGAAACAGAGCCTAGGATTGAACCCAGGACCTTCGTATTGTGATACGATTATCTGCAAATCGTTTTCAACATATATTAAATTGAATAGACTGCAAAGACAAGATACCTAACGTTCAAACTGGTAAACTTTGCTATTTTTTGCAAATATTACCTCATTTCTAATTTCATGCCTGCAACATGTTTCAAAAAAGCTGGCACAAGTGGCGAAAAAAACAGAGAAAGTTGAGGAATGCTCATCAAACAATTGTTTGGAACATCCCACAGGTGGACAGGCTAATTGGGAAGATTGCCATGATCGCGTATGAAAGCAACTTCCGTGAAGCGCTCAGTCATTCACAAACAAGGATGGGGCGAGGGTCACCACTTTATGACCAAATGCGTGAGCAAATTGTCGAACAGTTTAAGAAGAATATTTCTCTACGAGCTATTGGAAGGAATTTAGGGACTTCACAATCTACGGTGTGTAATATCATCAAAAGGTTCAGAGGATTTCGAGAAATCGCTGCACGTAAGCGGCAATGCTCGTGACCTTCGATCCCTTAGGCGGTCCTGCATCAAAAACCGACACCGGTATGGAAAGGATTTCACCACATAGGGCTAAGGAACACTTCAGAAAACCACTGTCAGTAACTCTAGTTTGTTGCTACATCTTTAAGTGCAAGTTAAAACACATTTCAAATTGTTTTCGGAAACTGTGGACGTCGTGTCCTTTGGACTAAGAGGAAAAGAACCATCTAGACTGTTATTGGCGCCAAGTTCAAAAGCCAGCATCTGTGATGGTATGAGGGTGTATTAGCGCCCAAGGCCTGGATAACTTTCACATCAGTGAAGGTACCATTGTACTGTATGTACCCTGAAGAGTACATACAGATTTTGGAGCAACATATGTTGCCATCCAAGCAACGTCTTTTTTATCATAGACGCCCCTGCTTATTTCAGCAAGACAATGCCAAGCCACGTGTTACTACAGCGCGGCTGCGTAATAAAAGTGTGCGAGTACTAGACTGGCTTGCCTGTCGTCCAGACCGGTCTCCCATTGAAAAAGTGTGGCGCATTATGAAGTGTAAAATACCACAACAATGGACTGTTGAACAACATAAAGCTTTACATCAAGCAAGAATTGGAAATAATTCCACCTGAAAAGCTTAAAACATTGGTCTCCTCAGTCCCCAAACATTTACTGAGTGTTGTTAAAAGGAAAGGCCATGAAACACAGTGGTAAAAATGCCCCTGAGCCAACTTTTTGCAAAGTGTTGCTGCCATTAAATTCTAAGTTAATGATTATTTGCAAAATAAATTAAATTTCTTATTTCTAACATTGAATATCTTGTCTTTGCAGTCTATTCAATTACATATAAGATGAAAACGATTTGTAATGCTTTTTATTTACGATTTACACAACATGCCAACTTCACTGGCTTTGTGTTTTGCATTAAAGCCATTATCAGATATTTTTTTGGGGTGTGGATCTTTTGTTTTCCCACAACATCTCACTAACCTTCTGCAGGCTGGTCGGGTTGAGCTGTGTTTTATCGATGATCTTTATTGCAACCTATATAAGAAACAAAAAACAACAGTTAATGTAAAAACAACTAATAACATAATAGGTAAATACATAAATATTAGCAACAAACTAAGATTTCTAATGCTGATTGTGAACCCAAATGTCCTCCAGGTTCCGTGAAGGCACAGCAGTGAGGACAAACACTACAGTGTTTGACTGTGATAAAGTACAGGAAGTGAGGACCACAAACCAACACGGATCAACGGTGACCCTCTCAAGGACTACGTCATACCAATACACAGTTTCATTCATGGCTTTTTGAAAAGTTAGCTGCTGTGAAACAATGTAGGTCATCATCATCACAGCTGGCAAGAACCACCACAGTAGCTTGGTAAAGTAGTAAAAGCCTTAAAACTCACCTCTCTGCCCGTCAGGATGTGCCGCGCCAGTTTGACCTTGGCAAAGTTGCCTTTGCCGATGGTCTTGAGCAGCCGGTAGTTCCCAATATGTGGCTGCTCGTCTGAACACAGTGCGATGGAGTTTCGACATCGTGCGCCCAGCGAGCGGCTCGACCAGCCCGTTCCTTTGTCTGAGCGGCTGGTGGAAAGGGAGGTGTGCTGAGGGGACAAGACGATAGAGGTGGACCATCAGGATCAGCAAAAACTCACAAATGACACTCAGTAGAAAAAAATACAGGTGTGGCTTTCAGGTCCGCTGCGACCACAACAGTCCTACAAACCTTGCAGTTAATTAGTGTGTGGCCAGACATCCATACAGTAATGGATCATGTACGTTTTTTGTACAGAGGACTTTTTATTTGATTTGACAAAATATTTTCGTGTTGGCCATACATTGCGTGTAACAAACTCGTGTTTGCCGACGCAACTTGAAATACAGGGCCAGGAGAAAGAATCTAATGCGTTGGTGACGTTGGCTTTTTTATCCAGTACAACTGCAAAATAAACCAGGAGTAGCCTGCAAGTGCCAGCACTTTAATAAAGAAGTTAGGAAACATTTTTGAGTTCAAGTATCTCGTAGCAAAGCACAGAGAGGTGGCATCGGTGTGGTTCTCCAATTCTAATCCTCTACCTTCGCTCATCGACATTTTCACCAACAACAGTCTAAAATGAAGTAATGGGATTAACGTTGTTTTTTATGGGGAAATATGCTTAGTTTTTTGTACGATTCTGTTTTCATTGGGTCTTTTGGAATGGGTCACTAATAAAAATGTATTAGAGACCTTTGTCTGCTAAATAAAATATATGAATCTCTCGACAGGCTATTGTTATAATAGTGGATCTGTCATCTGATATAAATTACTGACCACAATTGTATCTTTTCCTGAAACATCCAAACAACAGTATCGTTCGTATCTACATTAAATTATTCATGAACATTGAAAATTGCTTCAATGAATTATGTATATACAATGCATATGAACAACAGTCTGCAGAGTGAATCAACATTTGTAATTCACTACTGGAAAAAAACAATTGCTGCATGAATTTGAGAGAAACCAGCTTTGTACAACACAGTATAATATCGGTAACGTTTTAACACCTCTTTTCTGACTTATAAATGTTGTTACAATATTGTACACTCGTGTTGAACAATGCCAAAACGTCAAATCATAATGTTCATGCATTTGGGCGTGAGGTCGTGAGCTTTCATGCAGTTTGGAATGTCTCTGAATGCTGTGATTTTGCAGGTGGGCCATTTTGTGACATCGCAGGTTGTTATGCTGGTATCCTCGTACATGCTTTTGCATATTTGCAATCTATAGGGAACGCCTCCACATACAAACTGTTTGCAGACAGACTCAGAAAACAGGTGTGGAGTAAAAATTATATCTAGACCACGGGTATCCAAACTTTTTCCAGCGAGGGCCGCATAAGTAAAAATTGAAGCATGAAGGTGCCACTTGAAAAGATTTTGTACTTTAAAGATACTAAGAACAAGACAATATATCTGAACACAAAATCAAAATCTTAGCTATGTGTTATCAGGAACAAAGCAAATTGTGCCCTAAATTAAAAATTTTCAGGCATAAAATGGCTGAATGAACTAAAAATACCAATACTACAGTAGTATTGGCCCCTTGACGAGACCAAAACAATGACACCACAGTAATGTGGCCACTGATTGGCTCAGCCTCTGGCAGCTTTACAATCATTACCATGCAAACTCTTTCAGCCAATTTTCATTCAAACACCTCAGAGTCCTATAACTTGCTACTTAACACATGCTAACGGTAACATGTTAACATGCTAATATTAGCGCGCTAACTTTTTGTATAGCTATAGTACATGCCCCAGCTTAATAGTCACATGACTTAATACTTGACACATTCTAACTGTTAGCATGCTAACATTAGCATTTATGTACGGCTTGAATATTTCAGCATTCACACGCAGTTGCTCTCTGAAATGCATATTCTATTTTTTTGCTGTAATGTTGTAATCCGGGATGTTTATATTTTGTCTTCAGAAAGTGTCACTGGGTATTATAAAACAAGCTGAGGGCTGAAAAGATTCCCTGGACAACTCTGATCTAAACCATAAGGAAGTGTTTAGGATTTATCAGAGGTTTCAAATGCGCGATTGTAAACCAGATTCCTGTTCCATGTACACACTCAAAGTAGGCCTTAGTTTCTACCAGTCGTTGTGGAGGACTGATGAACCAGCCTTAAAGGGGAACTGCACCTTTTTTAGAATGTTGTCTATTGTTCACAATCATTATTAGAGACAGTACCACAGTATGTCTCCTTTTTTTTTTAAATCTAAAGATGATCAAAAAACGCTTGTAAGCTGCGGCTAATGGGAGTCACCGTTGTAGCCTTAAATCCCTCTTAAACAACTTCAAAACCATCCATCAACGTTTTATATACACACACTGCAAGTCTATATATAATGGAGTAACAGACCCATCAATAACGATATGTAATATGTTAAATTTTTACCCTATTTTGGTCATTTTTCATAATAGCCAGAACTTGTTTCCTCAGCGCATTTATTTCCGTTTCCATAGCAGTGCACTTCCGACTTCCAGCAACAAATGTGTGTTCCTACTTTCGGCAACAAACACGTGTGCGTTTCTAATCATGGCAGACTTGGTAATAGACGACTAAGTTGGCTATTTTTGGACAAATAAGGGTTAAGGCTGCACTATTATGGCCAAAATAATAATCACAATCATTTTCATCAATATTGAAATCATATTATTTACTGTTATGTTAAACAAATTTTGATTGATGAAAAATTGTTCATCAGTTATAAAATTAAATTTACAAATGACAAAGGGCTAACTGAAAATAAATATGCCATTGCAAAGTGCGATCATAAAGTGCAAATAAGTGAAAAAATAAGACACATACTAAAAGGAACACACTGTACAGCTCACAGTGTGTATAGGACATCCATTAATCCATCCATTTTCTACCGCTTGTGTCTTTGCTAAATAAAACTTTATTACATCCGTTATTTATCCGTGTGATTGAGAGGTGGATGGATAAGGGGTGCCTCAGTGCACGGTTGATGTTACAGTTGTTACGCCGAGGTTACATTTTACTGCGTGGCTCGTTCCTTCAGGATGCAGATGGAAATTACGCAGGCAAGATGCAGGTAAGAAGATGATTTATTCTAATAAATCAGGCAGGACTACTAAAAGAGCAGGCTGTACTTCCTCAGGAGACTGCACTCCTTCAACATCTGCAAAAAACTCCTGTGGATGTACTACCAGTCTGTGGTTGCCAGTGTTCTGTTCTACATGGTAGTGTGCTGGGGGGGCAGTACATCTAAGAAGGACAACTCCAGACTTGAGAAACTGATCAGGCGGGCCGGTTCTACAATGGGAATGAAACTGGACACACTGGTGACGGTGGCAGAGAAGAGGACTGTTGACAAACTAGTGAGCATCCTGGATGATGCCAGTCACCCTCTGCATAGCGTTATCAGTAGCCAGAGGAGCCTGTTCAGTGCTAGACTGCTTCATCCCAAGTGCAGGACTAATAGAATCAAAAACTCCTTTGTCCCACACGCCATTAGACTGTACAACTCCTCTCTGGGGCAGGGGGCGGGGCGTACTAGGATGACAGGGGATGCAAAGCAATAACAGTGCAATACGTTTTCATAACATGGTCACTACTGCCTACTTTCTCTTGTTATATTCTTATTTTACTGTTATATTTTTATTCCCATTGTTGCTTTTTAGTTTTTATTCTTGTTGTAATATTTCTCTATTTTGTTTCCATTTAAACCCCCATTATTTACTTTTTACTTGTATTTAAATTGATCTCAACTCTGTACACTGCGGCTGGAATTTTAATTTTCCTGAAGGAACTCTCCTGAAGGAATCAATAAAGTACTATCTATCTATCTATCTATCTGAAATACAGAAAAGTGTGCTGATAGCATGGGAGCAATGGTGAAGCTTAGCACATGAACAAGAATCAAGAATCATAGAAATAGTCAACGTAACGTGTTGCGTGAAGCCAATAAGACAGGCGTACTGAGTGTGGCGAAAAACAGAAATAAGTAGCTCTCTGATTAGTGCCCAGGAGCAGGTGAGTGTCCCGAACACTAATCAGAGGCAGGTGAAACTAATCAGCACCTATGGTAACCAAAACACAAACCCATGGGTGCTGAAACAGAATTAAGGTCGTCAAAAACTAAACAAAACATGATCCGGGCAACGGATCATAATAGTATTTTGTACGTTGGGGCTTTGCGCCGGGAGAACCACACTGTGAGCAACCATAACTCTGTTTGGATTTTTAGCTTCATGTCGCGGGAAAACGATGGTGGTTGAGGAAAGAAGAGAAGTGTTTTTAATGCTTAACCTGTTGGCGCAACTCAATAATTGGTTTAAATGTGCACACCAGCGAAGCTTTGCCGTGCAACTTGTTGTGGCGTTTGTGTACACGCGCAGGAGCATTTCCGGGTTTCCGGGAACGAGTGGGAGGATAACCTCGAGAAGGGTGAGGCGTGCGGGCCTGTTCTGGCGTAAAAATGTGGGTCACTCTACAGGAGAGAAGGTCACCAAAGCCTTTTTCCTCAAAAATATTTTCGGGGACTACAGGCAAACAGCTGATCATGTGTCAGTCACCCGCTCACTTCCTCTTACTCGCTCTCACAAGAGTCCACTATCTTTCGGTCACCCCCTGGTGGTTGACTGACTGTTGGTTGTGAAAGTACTTAAATTGATATGCAGCGAAGCCTGCTTTCTGAATGTAAATATCGCCATCCATTTCCTACATTTTGTCCTTCTCGGGGTCGCAGGGGTGTTGGAGCCTATCCAGTTGCATTAGGGCGGAAGGCGGGGTAACCCTGGACAAGTAACTCTCATTTATTTGTAGCAGCCAAAATCGTGATAACGATTAAAATTTGATTAATTGTGCAACCCTAAAGAAGAATCACAACGTCATCTTTGTGAACCTGAGTTTACAAAAAATAACTGCTGTTTATAGAAGCGAGCACGAAGAGAAGTGAAACGTTGGAGGAGACGGAAGCCAAAAGAGTGACGTCGGCGTGACTTGACGGTTTAAATGTGGAGCTTGGAGCTAGGCTATGCCGACATAAATGGAGTGCTCACCCAAAATCAACAGGAAAAGGCTAGAACAAGTGGTCAAATGTCCAACGAGAGAATCATTATAATATTGATCACAATACATGCAGCACATCATGATTGTTATAAGAACTTTATAAGCTGTCGAGTTAGCTGTGTAAAAACAAAATATGAAATGTGGGCTAATTCTTTATGGATACTGCAATATGATTGTTTGTGTTTTTTCAGCAAGTATAGATTATAGTTCTATCGCATTGTGTCTTGCATTACAAACACAAAGGCGATTCAGCTGCTGATGCAAGAAGCTAACTTACGGCTAATGCCTTAGCATGCTGTTGCAAGGCAATGTGTTAATACGCTAGAAAAACAGTTCCCAAGTGTCCGCTCTTAAAATAACAATGTCGCTACAGATTGGCTAATATAAAGGGTACGGAATGTAAATCAAGTATTGTTGGCGGTTTATGGATGCATTTTCAAAATATTTCAGGGGCAGAATGGAATAATCCAATTAGTTGTATAGCTTGCCACCTAAAACGACCCGATTTTAACAAATTAGAATGCCAAAAAAAAAACTTTTGTCCTGTTGCATCTAATAAGGATTGTGAAGGATAGGCAGAAGTCCAAAAAAAAGTGCAGTTGTCCTTTAACAACTTTACATTTAGCTGAATAAAACAACTCTGAATGGATGGAGCATGTTTCCACAAACAAGAACATGAAATCAGTCTATAATTCTAAAGTGTATGGCCAAAATAAAATCCTACATGCTACATGCAGAACATTCTAGAAGGAGCCAGTTTAACACATAACATAATGCACATTAACACAAAAAGTAATTTTTTGTATTCAACATTGAAGTAGATTTAAAAAACATTAGTAGACAACAACAATAACAATGGGGATAGTGCAACCGAGGTGGCGAGTCATGTTCAGAGTTCTGTCAGCAGTGGAAGCTTTGGGGTCGGGTGAGGTGAGTGGTTGCAACATAAACAATGAAGACAAATCCCTCCGTCTGCTGTACACACAAACTGGCCCTTTATAAACAAACTAGCTTCAACCTTCAGGACCAAATTCTTTCCTTAAAGCTGTTCTTTCACCTTCATTTTCTCGTCCCTATCACCCTTCCCCCAATCATTCTCCCCACGTCTCCTCGTCTCGGCTGTCCCCATCCCCCAGACGTTCCGTTCCCTCGACGCTGTTCCCCTACGCCCGGGCCCATCTTTTGTCTCACGACAGCACCTTCATTTTGGGCGACCATGCATCAGTTTGAGCTTCTGCCGCCCTGTATCATTTAAAAGAACCCGAACCAAGCAGTAAGTGCCCGCTGTCATGCCTAAGACAATGGAGTTTGAGACATTGATTAAAATGGCAGCAATTGTTTGTAAGGCAGCTTGTTGAATAAAATACTTCTTTTTTTTTCACTTTTTACTTTACAAAAGAGGAAGCGTGGAATGCTTCTCCGGTTGCATTATTTGGGTTTTACTTTATTAAATGTTAGAATATGTTCTAGGGATTAACGATACTAACATTTTATGTTACGGTTACGATTATTATTATCGCGGTATTTAGATTTTTTTTTTAATATTTAGATTTTTTTTTAAATCTTAAACAAATAGACACACTGTTAGATAGCCCCCTATTTTGCATGTTTTGTGTTTATTTTCCTTCACTGATTAGTGTGAGTGCTTTGGCATGCAACTCTGTTCAGCGATCCTCAAACGCAACGTAAAAACACCTCCGTGTCATATTCCTCTGAGTAAGGATCAATAACTCTGTTTTAAGAGAACACAGCTTACAGGTATAGGCTCAAAGTGCACTTTGAATGTCTTAGTTATTCAGACTAGGGCTGGGCGATATTGCCTTTTATTGATACCTCAATAGTTTTAGGCCATGTCATGTTACACGATATATATCTGGATATTTTGCCTTATCCTTGAATGAACACTTGATACATAAAATCACAGCAGTATGATGATTCTATGTGTCTACATCAAAACATTCTTGTTCACACTGCAATAATGTTTGCTTATTTTAAAATTTCATGCAGGGAGGGAAATCACAACTAAGTCAATTTACCAAAACTGCATTTATTAAACAGTTATTAAGCAGTGGCACAAACATTCAAGTCATTTCCAAAACAGAAAGTGCAAGATTGTCAGAGACATTTTAAGTAAGTAAAGTACCAATTAGATTAGATTAGATTAGATAGTAATTTATTTATTCCGTCAGGAAAATTACAATTTTCAGCACTGATTGTCACAATGATTGTCACACACACACTAGGTGTGGCGAAATGTGTCCTCTGCATTTGACCCATCCCCTTGTTCACCCCCTGGGAGGTGAGGGGAGCAGTGGGCAGCAGCGGTGCCGCGCCCGGGAATCATTTCTGGTGATTTAACCCCCCATTCCAACCCTTGATGCTGAGTGCCAAGCAGGGAGGTAATGGGTCGCATTTTTATAGTCTTTGGTATGACTCGGGGGACGTTTGAACTCCCAACCTACCGATTTCAGGGCGGACACTCTAACCACTTTTGCGCATGATGTCACAAAGATGACGGATCAAAACAACACTAAATTAAAGTGAATTTTTTGTAAAGAACTCCACTACAATAGTTTAAAACAAAAAAAGTGCACTTTTGTGCATGATGCCACACAAGATACTTCAATAAGTGTCAAATAAAAATGAGCTGCAAAATAGGAAATCTCCTTCGCTATGAGGTAGGTTCCTGCGGACGTTATCTCCTTCTGTTGTGGACTATTTGTTTCATACAGTGTTGATCTGAAATAGTTGCTTCGGCATTTTGTCGGTGTGGCTTCGGCCGTAGATGTTGAGCACTCCTCATTCTCTAGCGGGTGACTTTTCAAATGATGCTAAATTAGCAGTGGTGCTACGTTTTGTAGCAACGCTTTTGCCGCATAACTGTTCAACATATTCCCGCTTGAAACCAAACCACTGCCAGACGAAGGACCCTGTGCTATGTTTCTTGGGAATAAATTATTCCTTCATTTGTTACCAGATACGCACCTTCTCTTTCTCGTATTACCACCCACACCGCACTGTTAGCATCACAGCTAATGTTACCATGTCGCTACTTCTCTGCTCCACGGGAGCGTGTGACATTGCACATGTGACGTATGTAAGAAGGTGCGCTTGTTTTAAGTCTCTGTGAGAAGCAGAGACAAGCAAGAGGGAGAAGAGCCTGTAGAGTAATGACCGCAGCTAAAAGCAACTGCGTGAGAACAAATACGCCAATATCACGATATAGTCATTTTCTATATCGCACAGAGACAAACCCGCGATATATCAAATATATCGATATATCGCGCAGCCCTAGTTCAGACAGCAATAAATTGAAATTGGGGTATGTTGTTTCTTAAGGAGGAAAAAGGTTAATGTCTCTTATATTCATGCTAGCATTTAAGCTATCATGCTAACCCTGTCTGTCCATGAGTTTACTAAAAATCGGCTATATGAATCATGTTTTTTTTATTAAAAAATTTAAAAACAACAACACAAACCGTCAATAGTTTTACCACGGTTATCATTGATACCATTTCTATTACATCCATATTTTTTTATTATTATATTTTCTCTACTGCCCACTTAGGACGGCAGTTCAAATTACCTTGAAAGTTAAGTGGATGCAATACTTTGAATACTGGTGTGGCTAATAAAATGACAGCTTGTGACTGCTGATGTCACATTGCATCATCCTCATCCGCCATAAGAGAAAATACCAAGTAGCTTCCTTTAGTATCACGTAAAATTTTAACGTGAAGTCTGAAGTGCCAACATTGTGTCAACATGACATTTTTATATAAAGCTGTCAAAATGTCACCGTGTTGTAGAAATGTTTTCATCAGTTGTCGGTGTAATTAACTGGATGCTCAGGTAAACGTTTTGACATGTTACATTGTGTAAGTGACGTGAGAGGAATAAGGAAAAACAATTCGGCTGCTGCTGTCATGTTAATGTGTGTTGTAAGAGGAAGTGCGACACGCATTGACAGGATGTGTGACGTCGTTCCCCAGCTGAAGAGTGGCGCAACCTTGAAACCCTCCCCACCATCCCTGTGGCAATAACACACATCGATCAGCAGCGCTGCTCCAGTTTCCGCTCCCTCTCTGGGCTTTGTGACCCCACACGGGCGTGCCATGGGCCCTGGCGTAGAACACACAACTACAATATGACTCGCGCAAAACACTAATACAATATGACACGCAGAACACACAGCGGACGCAACATGTCTTCCGAGCGCGGAGCAGGTGAAGGGAGAGACTACCAGAGGCGTGACTCATCAGCTGACACTAAGTGTTATTTGGGACGTCACATCCATTTGGGTAATGACTTTGATTTAGCGTTGCGGTGTTGTGTTGCAGATGAGCAGCAACGCAATGTGTGTTGCCACAACACGTGTCAAGGTTGGAATGCCAAGCAGAAATGTCAATGAGGCGTATTTTCGTTTAACAACTATAGTCCAGTATAAACATTTTTATCTTTTTAAAATCTCACAACAAACACACTCTGCTGTTGTCTTTCGGCGCCACAGCGAGTAAACTGCATGAGATTTAGCTTAGTCTTTATTTAGCTTAGTCTCCGATGGGTATGTGCAACCAGGTTGGGAATCGAACCCATGCACGCTGCAGTGTGTATCATTACTCCACTGCAGATGAGGACAAGTTGAATATGAATATTTTGGGCCCCGTCTTTATTCTGTATGCGTCACAAAATTCATTTTTTCTGTTCCCACTGCACAAAGCTAAGTCTTAAAGGCCTACTGAAATTAGATTTTCTTATTTAAACGGGGATAGCAAGTCCATTCTATGCGTGATACTTCATCATTTCGCAATATTGCCATATTTTTGCTGAAAGGATTTAGTAGAGAACATCGACAATAAAGTTCGCAACTTTTGGTGCTGATAAAAAAGCCTTGCCTTTATCGGAAGTCGCAGACGATGAGGTCACAAGGGTGAGGGCTCCTCACGTGTCACATTGTTTTTAGTGGGAGCCTCCAGCAGCAAGAGCTATTCGGACCGAGAAAATGACAATTTCCCCATTAATTTGAGCGAGGATGAAAGATTTGTGGATGATGATATTGATAGCAAAGGACTAGAAAAAAAAATAAAAATAAATAAAGTTTTTTTAAAAAAAAAGACGATTGCATTGGGACAGATTTAAATGTTTTTAGACACATTTACTAGGATAATTCTGGGAAATCCCTTATCTTTCTATTGTGTTGCTAGTGTTTTAGTGAGATTAATTAGTACCTGATAGTGGGAGGGGTGTGTCCACGGGTGTCTTGAGGCCAGTGTCTGTTGGAAGTCACGGCAGATACAAGGATGGCGCAAACTCCACAGATCTCCGGTAAGAAGCGACTTTTTAACACAATTTTCTCACCGAAACCTGCCGGTTGACAAGTGGTCGGGAACCATGTTCGCTTGACCGCTCTGATCCATTGTAAAGCTTCACCTCCGGGAATTTTAAACAAGGGATCACCTTGTGTTTGTGTGGCTAAAGCTTCCCAACTCCATCTTTCTACTTTGACTTCTACATTATTAATTGAACAAATTGCAAAAGATTCAGCAACACAGATGTCCAGAATACTGTTTAATTGCGCATGAAAAGAGACGACTTTTAGCCGCAAATAGTGCTGCGCTAATATTTCCTGACAGTCCGTGACGTTACGCGACGTTTTCAAAAGAAACTGCGGGAAATTTAAAATTGCAATTTATTAAACTAAACCGGCCATATTGGCATGTGTTGCAATGTTAATATTTCATCATTGATATATAAACTATTAGACTGCGTGGTCGGTAGTAGTGGGTTTCAGTAGGCCTTTAAGGCATGCTCGCAGCAGTTTGCTGTGGAAGAGGTCCAACATCAGTAATTGATAGATGGATGGATTGAAAGTTTTATTAGTAGATTGCACAGTTCAGTACATATTCCGTACAATTGACCACTAAATGGTAACACCCGAATAAGTTGTTCAACTTGTTTAAGTCGGGGTCCACGTTAATCAATTCATGATAAACCTCACAAATGAACAAACATTCCCGCAACCGTGCTCCAAAATCTTGCACCAAAAAGTGGAAGTTGTTCGTTAAATTTTGATACTTGTCTTCATTGAGGGCCGCTTCGCAGTTATTTTTTCCCCCAGAGGGCAGCTTCTACCAGTGAATGATATTATTACATAATTGCCCGTATATATATATTTTTTATGTACAGTGCAAAAAAAGTTTAAATCTGTAGATTTTATGGTAAAAAAAAAAACGTGCAGCATCGTCGCAAGAAATTTAGCGTAAACATTTACATTGGTTTTTATTGTAAATGGAAACACACTACCACTGTTTTTAATGGTAAAAAAAACAAAAAACCTGTCAGCTCAGATGACAGAATTTTACAGTAAAATGTAAGATATTTTTTTTATTACTGTAAATAGAAAATGTTTTTTTACAGTAAAATTCTGGTAACTGAGCTGCCGTTTTTTTTTTTACAGTAAAAACAACAACTGTAGATTTTACACTGGATTACTGTAAATGGCAAAACAGTACCACAGTTTATTTTTTTAAATACAAACACAATTTTATCGTCAAAAAACAGCGTAAAAAACATTTCCAATCAAATGCTGTACAACCAGACTAAATGTGACAATTTTACCGTAAAATCTATTGCCATCTTTAGAGTATAAAATTTGATGGATAACTTGCTTTGAAATCATAAGTCAAGCAGATAAAAGGTATTTATTTCTATTTAAACAAAAAAAAATTTCGAATGTATGGGAATATATTTGTTGTATTATCAGATAATATTCAACTTAAAAAATATGCGATTGCATGGAGCATATGTATTATTTTTGTCAAAATAGAAAGAACTAATATATTTAGTAAGAAAAGATAAAGTACATTATTAATACATTGTTTCTAGGCTTTTAAAGACCAAAAATATGAGGTAGCACAGGCCTTGAATTTGACACCTGTGTCCTAAAGCAACGTCAATGACCACAGGAAGATGCTCAGTGTTACTTCCTGTCGGAGCGACAAATCGCCACCGTGTTTTAGGGTTGCATTGGCGCTGGGCCAAGGGCCAAACATTTCACGAGAAGAAAACGAGTTATTCCTGCAACATGGAATACCTATGCAGGGAAAATGTGACAGTTTATTGAGTACATGGTAACACACAATCTAAATGTTTGCACATTTTAGGAGTATTCAATTATTTAAAGACGGCTAAAGAGAGTTGATTTCCTTTTAAAAGTGAAGGCAGCAAGAATTAATCGAGTCTGAAATGAGAACATTGGCAAGGAGCTTTCAAGCGACTTAAATACGTAATATTAATGTTTTGACTCGTGTGTAGCAGAGGAGCTGGTTCACACATCACTCTTGAACAACTTGATTGTTGCCATTTTGAGTCATTCCTTCCTGCAGTCACTTTTGCAGTGACAGACGTTGAAATTGCTGTGCACGTGCAACCACGGTGGACAGACCATCTGCACCAGTAAAGATTAGCAAATTGGCTCCACGTCAGACCAGTTCTACACTGTAGGTCGGGTAAGAGTGTTGTTTCTTTCAGGCTGCGTTGTCATTACAGGCTTCGTATCTTGCAGTTTCTCTCAGTCAGCAGTAGCCCAGGCTTCACTTGCTGCAGGCGGGGCAGCTTTGACTTTGCAGAACATTTTTAGAATTACTTTCCTGAGACTCTCAGGTAAATACAACCTTGACAGCGCCGCTAAAGCCGGTCACGTCACGTGTCAAATCATGGTCACCATCCATTCATCATTACATCACTGAACAATTGCAATAAAGCTATTTTCTATTCTGGGATTTAGGAAGCAAACTGTGGTCATCAAAGGCTTGAAATTCCAAAAACAACATGGGTCACACAAACTACGTTTAGAATGCAAACCAAAGTGGTCCAAATAGGATTTTTTTTTTTTTTTAAATCACATTTTTTTCCCAGCTGACTGTTTACACTGCCTGCAATGAGGGCGACTTGTCCAGGGTGTAACCCGCCTTCTGCCCGATTGTAGCTGAGATAGGCACCAGGGCCCCCTGTGACCCAAAAAGGGAATAAGCGGTAGAAAATGGATGGATGTTGACACTGCAAGTAAAATGTGCTTTTTTTTTTTAAAATCAGACTCCAGTGTGAAAATGCACACAGGCCCTAAAGTGGACCCAATGTGAGCTCGACGTCACTTGCATGCGCACTTTGATAAAGTGTTAACAAAGGAAGTTGACCGGGAGGAACTAGCTACTACTACAAAATAAAATAAAAGTTGCAACTCTTTAGAATGAGTGTTTTTCACATGAAAATAAAATAAAGTAATATAATGTATGAATGGATGTATAACAGTGTAAATTATTGGGGAGTGTTCTAATCTTGTAATGGCTGTTAAGTAGAGGAGACACGAAAATCAGCGTGAGCTTTTTTTTTTTTTTTCAACTCACACGTAAGCAAATGCGCCACAGCGTCAATTACGGTCCTTCAACAATTGCGATTTTTTTCAAAATCAAAATACATATTCATGTATTACACATAGCCTATTATTTGCGCACTATTGACAAGTGAAGCACCAAAAATGTGGTCGTCTTAAATCGACTTTGCTCACCGAAACTGGATGTTGCTGGCAACTGCATCTTTCCCCGCACACACGTGTGATGTAGCTTGCCCAAAGCTGACAAAAAAGCCACATACATGCGTTTACACTGAAGTCACATTTGAAAAGATCCGATTCCAATCGGATTCAGGACTACCTCCAGATGTGGCCTGAATCTGATGCCAAAAGATCAGATTTGAAGCACTTTGGAGCGTTATATGGGTAAAAAAATCTGATCTGCGTCACTTGAGGGCGAAAAAAATCATACATTCCTTTGTCAGATTTGAAAGTTATGCTTGAGTTTGTTGACTTTACAACGAGAGTTTTGGTCAGTTGGTGTTCAGACTTGCCTCAGTCACTGCAACTTCAGTCTTCCTCAGAGCTGTTGTTGTTGCCTCGTGGTGTTATGTGTCTAAAAGCACTGCTTTGGCCTCTTATCTCCATCTATCCATCCATCCATTTTCTACCGCTTATTCTCTTTGGGCTCGCGGGGGGCGCTGTTGCCGATCTCAGCCACAACCGGGCGGAAGGCTTACACCCTGGACAAGTCGCCACCTCATCGCAGGGCCAACACAGATAGACAGACAACATTCACACTCACATTCACACACTAGGGTCAATTTAGTGTCGCCAATCAACCTATCCCCAGGTGCATGTCTTTGGAAGTGGGAGGAAGCCAGAGTACCCGAAGGGAACCCAGGCAGTCGCGGGGTGGACATGCAAACTCCACACAGAAAGATCCCGAGCCCGGGATTGAACCCTGACTACTCAGGACCTTCGTATTGTGAGGCAGACGCACTAACCCTTCTTCCACAGTGAAGCCCGCCTCTTATCTCTTACTCTTTAAAAAGTATTTGTCTGCTTTCAAGAATCTTGAACGAACTGATGTGACGTGTCTAAAAGCAGCTGGCCGTGTTTTGCCATTTTATCTCTTACTTTCTAAAAACCAGTTGTCTGCTCCAAAGAATCTTGAATGAATAGTGTGTGAGGAAATTCCCAAATGGGGACACGGAGTTCGCCGTGCCACCATGCACTAGACAAATCCAGCTGTCGGTGGGACACACTGGAAATTGGACATAGTGCACCAAAGGTGTAGGTCTCCTCTGGCAAAGGTAATGATCTACAGCAGGGGTAAGGAACCTATGGCTCTAGAGCCAGATGTGGCTCTTTTGATGACTGCACCTGGCTCTCAGATAAATCTTAGCTGACTTTGCTTAACACAGTAAGTAATGAACAATTCAGCTGGTAATCACAGTGTCAAAAATAACGTTCAAAATATAAAACATTCTCATGCATTTTAATCCATCAATCCAGTTTCTACCGCACCTGTTCAAGAAGTCGCATTAATGGTAAGAAGTATTTTATTTATTGTTGGTTAGCTTCAGAAAAACAATGTTATTAAAAAGAATAACAGACTTATTATACTCTAAAAATGTTGGTATTACTTAAAAATACATGCATTTAGTTGTATTCAGTCTTAAAGAAAATATTATATGGCTCTCACGGAAATACTTTTTAAAATATTTGGCTTGTATGGCTCTCTCAGCCAAAAAGGTTCCCGACCCCTGATCTACAGGGTCACATACAGAAAATGTCACAACTTGTACTTCCTCTAATTAGTTCAGTTTGATGCCTTCTGGGAGCTGTGCCACACCCAAGGACCTCTCTAAACCATCCGATCTCTACCCTTGTTTTTTTTTTAATAGAGTTGCTTAACCTTTTTTTGAGGGGTAAAAGGAGATCTTAATTAAAGGCTGTATTTATTTAAAAGTACAATCTAGAGTTGGTCAATGTGGCTGAAAACGTTATCAGGACATTGATTAACTTGTATGATGACTGTATTATGCTGATAGTATATATTTGTACTACAAGTTGAAAAACGTATTCGGGTGTTACCATTTAGTAGGCAATTGTACGGAATATGTAGTGTACTGTGCAATCTAATAATAAAATATTCAATCAATCAATCAATCAATCAAAGACATAAGTGTTTTATATAGGTCAAAACTGATATTTTTCATAACATATGCAAAATAAATTCCATGAAAAAACAGTAAATGTACACATTTTTATTTAAAATGTAACTTCCCTCTGCTTATATTCCTCTCAACTAAAAAAGGAACTATCAACATAACCATGGAAAACAGTCCAACAGTCAATGTAAACATTGAACACCAAACAATAACATCTTCAAATGAAGGCGCAAAAAAAAGGATTAATTATGCAAGAAATGCTTAATGAAGTGTATCAAAATAGTGCAAAGTGTAAAAATGTAAACCTGCAGAAATCTGAGAAAAAATATTTTCTGCAGGTTTAGTGCCAGGAAGTTTCGAATCTGCTCTAAAGGGTGAGCACAGCTGAAGTGTTTTTTTAAAATAATCCCCCAAAATAACCTGCCATACTGTGGAGGTGACTTTTCCTGTTTTATTCAAAATTTACAGGCAACATACCCCTTCTCCTTTGAACTCTCCTGGATAAACTGAAATTCTTGTTTCCAATCGTTTTGGAACTTGCAAGCAAATTTCTTCATTTTGCTCGTCGACGGCGTCGCCATGGCTGTAACTTCCTCGTTCTTCTGCTTCGTCTCCTTGTGTGTGCAGTTTTTTTTATTAAAATCCGTAGTTGTTGTGACGTGATTGGGCAGGCAAGCTGTTTATATTGTGGAAAAGCGGACGTGAAAAAAGGCTGTCCCCACTCAGGTCCGTATGGAGCTGGAGGGGGCGTGGCCTGCAGCTCAGGCTTAATTTCGGGAGAACATTTCTTCCGGGAGGTTTTCGGGAGAGGCGCTAAATTTCGGGAGTTTCTCGGAAAATCCGGGAGGGTTGGCAAGTATGCCATAAGGACCGAGAAGATTCTAGACTAATGATACTGTTACCGCTTGTTTTTGGTTCAGCTGACTGACGTAATTATGACACGCTGTCACATTCAGTTCAGCTGCCACTGCTAAACATTAAAATCAGCTTTTAATAATGACAAATAAGAAGCAAAACCATTCAACTCTACAAATTCACGCACGCTGTGTTAGTTCACGCACGACGATTCACTACAGTGTTTTATCGACCATCCTCCTAGCGATCCATTAGTCCACAAGCCAATATTAATCCCCTCAAAAAAGTGAAAAATTGAGGTGATGTAATAATCCATAAAGTTGCTTTAAAGCAAGATAGCATCCGTTGTGACTGACAAGTCTCTGGTTGCAGTCTGACGTCGCTCCATCGCAGCATGTTTGCGTGTCATTGAAATACATGTTGATTAAATATGTTTCAGTTTGTTCTGTTTTTTGACCACAAACTGGACGATCCAGCATGACATTTGGTCACTGAGTCTTTTTATTTATATTATACACACCACACACACACACATAAACTGTCAACACTCTGGCTTTAAGTCCGTAACTCAAATACGTCCGTGTCCAACATAAAAACAAATAATCTCTTTTGTTACAAAATGCACACCCATATAACATGCTTATTAATTGTATTGATATATATGATATATTTGATATGATATATACTGTAAATGTACAAACCCTGTTTCCATATGACTTGGGAAATTGTGTTAGATGTAAATATAAACGGAATAGAATGATTTGCAAATCATTTCGAACCCGTATTCAATTGAATGCACTACAAAGACAAGATATTTGATGTTCAAACTCAAACTTTTTTTTTTTTTTTTGCAAAAAATATTTAACTTAGAATTTCATGGCTGCAACACATGCCAAAGTAGTTGGGAAAGGACATGTTCACCACTGTGTTACATCACCTTTTCTTTTAACAACACTCAATAAACGTTTGGGAACTGAGGAAACTAATTGTTAAAGCTTTGAAAGTGGATATCTTTCCCATTCTTGTTTTATGTAGAGCTTCAGTCATTCAACAGTCCATGGTCTCTGCTGTCGTACTTTACGCTTCATAATGTGCCACACATTTTCCATGGGAGACAGGTCTGGACTGCAGGCGGGCCAGGAAAGTACCCACACTCTTTTTTTACGAAGCCACGCTGTTGTAACACTTGTCTTGCTGAAATAAGCAGGGGTGTCCATGATAACGTTGCTTGGATGACAACATATGTTGCTTCAAAACCTTCATGGACCTTTCAGCATTAATGGTGCCTTCACAGATGTGTAAGTTACCCCTGCCTTGGGCACTAATGCCCCCCCATCACCATCACAGATGCTGGCTTTTGAACTATGCGCCTATAACAATCCGGATAGTTATTTTCCTCTTTGTTCCGGAGGACACCACGTCCACAGTTTCCAAATATAATTTGAAATGTGGACTCGTCAGACCACAGAACACCTTTCCACTTCGCATCAGTCCATCTTAGGTGATGTAATGTAAGTTCTTTCCACAGTCTTTTCCATATTTGTGCCGTTTGATTCCGTCAAGAATATCTGCTTCATAAATAGTCTGAGTCTCTCTTTTTTGTGACATGCATTGTTCATATTTATTAATGTGACAGGGCTCCAAATGTTGGAGAAGATTCGATGTGTTAGTTTTGGACAATGACACTATTTTACCACAGTGTTTGCAATTAAAGGGGAACTACAATTTTTGGTGGAATTTTGCTTATCGTTCACAATCATTATGAGAGACAAAAACACACGTCTTTTTTTACGATTTTAAAGATGACAAAAAAATGCTTGAAAAATGCGGGTAATGGGAGTCACCATTTTAGCCTTCAAATTCCTCTTAAAACAACTTCAAAGCTCTCCCTCAACGTTTAATATACACACTGCAAATATATACATAATGTAGTAACAAATTTCCCTTGTGGATCATTAAAGATTGTCTAAGTCTAACAAACTCATTTATAACAATATGTAATATGTTCAATATTTACCGTATTTTGATCATTTCCAGGAAAGATTTTTTCCTTGCATTGATTTTTGTTTCCATAACAGCGCATGGCTGACTTCTGACAACGTGTGTACCTGCTTCCCGAATCAAACAAGAATGTGCGTTTTCTAATCAGGGCAGACTTCATAACAGACAAGGAAGACGGCCATTTTTGGACAAATCAGGATTTACAACCTTATACATTTGAAGCTATATATATTACAGCTTATAGAAGCAAGCGCGAAGGAAGAGTGAGACGTTGAAAATGGAACTCGGAGCCAAGCTATTTCGACATAAATGGATTGATTACCCAAAATCAACAGGAAATGTCCCCGGCCAGCTGGACCAGACGAAAAATTGTTTATTAAGTAAGTCAATTTACTATCGGTCATGATAAAGTTAAAGTTAAAGTACCAAGGATTGTCACACACACACTAGGTGTGGTGAAATTTGTCCTCTGCATTTGACCAATCCCCTTGTACACCCCCTGGGAGGTGAGGGGAGCAGTGAGCAGCAATGATGGCTGCGCCCAGGAATCATTTTTTTAACCCCCAATTCCAACCCCTGATCCTGAGTGCCTAGCAGGGAGGTAATGGGTCCCATTTTTATAGTCTTTCGTATGACTCAGCCGGGGTTTCAACTCACGACCTACCGATCTCCGGGCGGACACTCTAACCACAAGGCCACTGACTAGCACGTCAGGTGTGTTAGCACAACTACAGTACGTACACTTTTTCGCTAGCTCAGCTTTGTACAAACAAAACATAAAATGTGGGCTAATACTTTCAAATACTGTATTAGGATTGTTCAAGTTCGCAGTGGGGCTTCACGTTGGCAGAGGGGTTCGTGCATCTGCCTCACAATACGAAAGTCCTGAGTAGTCCTGGGTTCAATCCCGGGCTCGGGATCTTTCTGTGTGGAGTTTGCATGTTCTCCTCGTTAATGCGTGGGTTCCCTCCGGGTACTCCGGCTTCCTCCCACTTCCAAAGACATGCACCTGGGGATAGGTTGATTGGCAACACTAAATTGGCCCTAGTGTGTGAATGTGAGTGTGAATGTTGTCTGTCTATCTGTGTTGGCCCTGCGAGGAGGTGGTGACTTGTCCAGGGTGTACGCCGCCTTCTGCCCGATTGTAGCTCAGATAGGCACCAGCGCCCCCTGTGAGCCCAAAGGGAATAAGCGGTAGGAAATGGATGGATGAAAAACCAAATATTTATCTAGATATTTTGAAGATATTCAAGCCCCACCTTTTAAAAAGGATGGATGGAAGTTTGCAGTGTTGTCCATTATAAACCCAATCGCTTTCGAATTGTAGGAGCCAGCTTACCTCTTGCCGTAGTTAGCTTTTACAGCCAATACCGAAGCACGCCGAAGTGTTACTACGATAGAAAAAGAGTTTCCCAGTGTTCGCTCTTACAATAACAATGTCGCTACAGCTAGGGGTGTAACGGTACATGTATTTGTATTGAACCATTTAAGTACGGGGGTTTCAGTGCAGTTCGGAGGTTTACCGAACGAGTTTCCACACAGAGATATTAGGTAGCGCACAGCACGTTGTCTAAACAATGCAGAGCGAGACACAACACACGGCAGGCTAGCAGCGACCAGGCTAGGAAAACATGTAAAAGCCAGAGATGGAAGACCCTCCTGCCTCGTTAACATTTCCCGTTTAGGAACACTTTGGCAGCGCGGTGCGATACAACAATGGAGGACGGAGGTTTGCCGACATTTTTGAGCAGCAATAGGGTATTCTTCTGCCAACACGTCAAACATGCTAACCCCTGTGAAGCGCCACCACCGCATTCAAGCAGCCTCTCCTCGGTGAGTCAGGCTGAAGCAATAACAAATTTTTATATAGCAGCAGTTTTAAGACCATCCATCCATCCATTTTCTACCGCTTGTCTCGTTGAAGGTCGCGAGGGGTTACTGTATTGCATTAAAAACTAGATTTTGACGCACTTCTATGGTGGAAGAACAATAAGCCCATATATCCTCTTACAGCCAAGTTAGCCAGGCTGGGGTTGGGGGGAAGAAAAGTTAATCTGAGGCTGAGTTGACTTGAAAATGTTTAATGTGGCACTTTTTATGTGTAGAAGAAAGGTTTTGTCATTTTATTTCATCCGAGCAACAACTTGAGGCAGCTTAATGTTGATTAACGTGGACCCCGACTTAAACAAGTGGAAAAACTTAGTTGGGTGTTGGCATTCAGTGGTCAATTGTACGGAATATGTACTGTAATGTGCAATCTACTAATAAAAGTCTCAATCAACCTATCAATCAAAAAAAGCACTTTATATGTAGAAAGGTTTTGTTAAGAAACCATTCTGAGCCTTATCTTATTTAGTTTTTATTTTATATATGTTGACCACATAAACCCTGGAAAGTTAAGTTAAAATACCAATGATTGTCACACACACACACTAGGTGTGGTGAAATTTGTCCTCTGCATTTGACCCATCCCCTTGATCACCCCCTGGGAGGTGAGGGAAGCAGTGGGCAGCAGCAGTGCCGCGCCTGGGAATCATTTATGGTTATTTAACCCCCAATTCCAAAACTTGATGCTGAGTGCCAAGCATGGGTCCCATTTTCTATAGTCTTTGGTATGACTCGGCCGGGGTTTGAACTCACAACCTACCAATCTCAGGGCGGACACTCTAACCACTAGGCCACTGAGTAGGAGGACCCTGTGTGTATATGTAGGTTATGCCATTGTTTGAAGCTTTGGTAAATAAATAACCAAAACATTTATATGTTGTTGTTTTCTTACTGCACCGAAAATAAACCGAACCGTGATCTCTAAACCGAGGTACGAACCGAAAATACATTTTTGTGTACTGTTACACCCCCAGCTACAGCTTGGTTAATATACAGGTTACAAAACAAATAAATATTGTTGACAGTTTTTGAATGCATATTTAAAATGATTTAGAGGTTGAAGTGATTGCTCCTGTTAGCTGCATTGCTAGCCACCACGAACGAGACCATTTCTATATGTTAGAAAGCACACAAAAAAAAACTTTTGTCTTCATGCCTCTCATAATGATTGTGAAGGATAGGCAAAATTCCAAAAAAGTGCTGTTCCCCTTTAACTTGTTTGAGGTCAACGTAATTGAAGCTAAAGTGTGAGTACAAAATTCCTTTTTGGTACAAGCTGCTTGCGTTGTACTGACGGCTTGGTGTTGGTGTGATGACGCTTCTCTGTGGGACAAAGTCACACGAAGAAACTACTTAAATGTAAAAAATCGTCAAGGTAGTTTAACATCGTTTTAAAGGCCTAAATGTTGTTTTTGAACATTTTTTGATTAACCATCCACCCAACTCAGGACTTTAGTCCGTTTTAAACAGACCAAAAATTATGAAAGTGTGAAGGCAACCCAAGTGTAATTTGAATCCTCACACACATCAAATTCTGTGTGGCCTCCTGCTTGCGCTCCACGCCGTGCTGTGTCATGTTCCGATTGAGGTGGTTTGGCTCAACAGGACCAGATTGAGGGCGCTGAGTCACTGCTGGCCCAGCTTTCTTCCACTCTGATTGATTGTCTGTTGGTAACGATGTACCACCTAGCTTGCTGTGATCCATTTTTTTTGTTCCGGCGCAAAGGTAACAGTCTAAACAAAGTCTGACGAGGCAAGACGAAGGCTGTAAACAAGATAAAACGATGTGAATCAATACCAAGATTACACGAGCGTTGTAAACAGTAGGAAATCCTGCATTAAACAGGCCAGAACATGAGCATTTTTTCACGGAGATCCTGCTAGATAGCAACAAGCGAACCATAACACAAATTGGTATTTAAGGTAGGCTGCACGATTAATCAGCATCGAGGTTTTAACTAAATAAAAGAGGCTGATTTTTTTTTTCCTCTGCCGTCACAAGAATTTGAGGGACGGACGTGTTAGCCAATCATAATTGTTGAACCTCGCGTTTCTTCATATCTAGCTTTAAACCGGGAGAAAGAATTCTTATTCTGTGCATTGTTCTCGGGTGACGTCTCATAAAAATAAAGTACCAATGATTGTGTCACACACATACTAGGTATATTGAAATTATTCTCTGCATTCAACCCATCACCCTTGATCGCCCCCTGGGAGGTGAGGGGAGCAGTGAGCAGCAGCGGTGGCCGCGCCCGGGAATCCTTTTTGGTGATTTAACCCCCAATTCCAACCCTTGATGCTGAGTGTCAAGCAGGGAGGTAATGGGTCCCATTTTTTTTAGTACCGAAAGTGATTCGTCCAAAACCCGTTTTTATTCACTGACTAATAATTTTTGGCATAGTTATCGTCAATAACCTACTTTCCCCTGACGAAAAAAAGATAACGAATGAAAAAAAATGCGTGTGGACTAAAAAAAATACAATATCAACCGTCATCTTTTTTAAAAAACGAGATAAAAATGTTAAATGAAACAAAATACAATCATATTTAATTTAGTCTTTTAGCTAAATGGATGGGGCAAGTTTTGAATGGATCCAATCATAGCTCTTTAACGGATACATATGAAAGAGGGCTGGGGGTTAGCCACAAAGGAGAGCCAATCAGATGTTTTTCTTGTGAAAAGAGGAAGTTCGAATTCACACCGCCAAAAACAAAAATGTGTGGATTTAACATGTTTCACATGGTAATGTGTGTACACATTGGGCCGGACGATAGGGCCTTTTTTTAACATCTCGATATTTTTAGGCCATATTGCAATACACGATATATATCTCGACATTTTTTTCCTTAGCTTTGAATTAACACTTGATGCATAAAATCACAGCGGTATGATGATTCTATGTGTATACATTAAAACATTCTTGTTCATACTGCATTAATATATGCTTCTTTTACACTTAAGGAAATGAAAACTACGTCAATTGACCAAAACTGTATTTATTAAACAGTTATTAAGCAGTGGCACAAACATTCATGTCATTTCCAAAACAGAAAGTGCAAAATTGTCAGAGACATTTTAAAACAAATAAAGTGCACTTTTGTGCATGATGTGACGCCACACAAGATATTTCGATAACTGTCAAATAGAAATGACCTATATAATAGGAAATCAAATAGTGTTCGTCCTTCGCTATGTGGTAGGTTACTGCGGATGTTATCTCCTTTTGTTGTTGACTAGTTTTTTCATACGGTGTTGATCTGGAAATGTTTGCCTCTGCATTTTATTGGTGTGGGCGTGTGGCACCGAATGGAGATGTTGGCATGCGAAGTACGCACTCTTCATTCTCTAGCAGGTGAGTTTCCAAATGATGCTACATATTAGCAGTAATGCTACTTTTTGTAGCAACACTTTTGCCCACACTTGACAAATGAAGGTCGTCTGTTCGACATATTCCCACTTGAAGCCAAACCACCGCCAGACGACAGACCCCCTGTTATTTCTCGTGGGAATTAACAGATTCGCACTTTCTTTCTCTCGTATTACCACTCGCACGGCTCCGCTAGCTTCACAGCTAACGTTACCCATGCTGCTATCTCTCTGCTCCGCGAGGGCGTATACGTATGTGACGTATGACGTGACAGTATGTGAGATATGTAAGAAGGTGTGCTTGCTGTCTGTGAGAAGGAGACACAAGGAGTGGGAAGAGCCTGTAGTGTAATGCCAGCAGCTAAAATCAACTGCGTGAGAACGTATACTCGAATATCACGATATATTCATTTTCTATATCGCACAGAGACAAACCCGCAATATATGGAATATATCGCCCAGCCCTATGTACACGTGAGAAAGTGAAAGGGGACATTTTATTTTTGAGTCTATATGATGCATCAGCTATCATGTGATCGATCATGACATATACACAACTGTAAGTTAAAGATACAGTATGTGTATTTGCTGTTTCCGGTTATCCCGTGCTAATAAACAAATCATGATGAAGGAATTCATTGTTACTATGTTTTACAACAGACAAAGAAAGACACCTGATTTGACAGAGACATAGCATTAAAAAAAAATTGAAAAAGTTCCTGAAATATTTATTGGCATTGACCTGTGGAGCTATAAATGACTACCAGTAACTACCCTATTCCTGACCATGCCACTTTTGTGTTTAAAAAAAAAAGGGCTTTCAAAAAAGAGGTCTTATCTTTTATACTGTATATTTAAGTCAACTAAATTGACTGTAATTTTAGCTGACTAAGATGTGTAATTTTGTTGACTAAAACTGAAATAAAACTAAATACATTTAGAAGTATAAAATTACACTATAACTAAAATATATTGTTGTCTAAAGAATATGACCAAAACTCAATAAAAAACTACCGTCAAAATTAACACTAGTTGTGTATAAGTACTTTTGGTTAACATTCAACAATACTGTGATAATAAAGATAACTGTGATATGAAATGTTCATATAATTACATCCCAACTTGACACCATGGCCACAAACTTGCGGCATCTGCTCCGAGACAGGCGCTGTCCCGCCTTTGCGACGGTGCAGACACGGTGGAATATCGCCGAGACGACACTCTCACACTATTCAGTGGAACAAAAACACGAACACAACAGCTGGTCTCAGTGCTTGTTCCTGTGATGTGTGTGTGTCTGCGTGTTAGCACTTCACAGTGCGTCTAGAAGCACACAATAAAACAATTCAATTGCACACAATGTGACACAAGAAAAAACATTTGAAAGATTTCGAGTGAAAGTGTGCTAATGCGGTAGCTTGGTGCCTTGCTGGTGAGCATCTTGGTAGGCGATGTTAAGACCAAACAGATGGCACCTCAATCACCTCAGCCCGAGCTCTAAGCCGGAAGCTTCTCTGCGAGTGGCCCACTTTTCTTGACCTTACAGCCCCGAGCACAACTGAGTTCACTTTAGCCGGCCGATGCCGGCAACAACACACGTCGGTTAGGGGCCAAAATGTAGGCCATCTCATATCAAACTTTGTACACACGGCTGAGTGGGCCTCAGTGGGCCACATGATGGAGGAGCCTGAGGTGTTCCTGCTCCAGTGGGGTCAACGCCGTGTTAGGCACATGTGAGGAGACCGCCAGAGCTATAACGAGTTGTGACAGGGAGCTCATGACTTGTTGGCCTCGTCCACTGCTTCTCAAATAGTGGGGCAGGCCCGTCTGGGGGTGGGTGGTGCGTTTTCAAGGTGAACATGCTTTATCAGTATCATACTTCAAACCCCAATTCCAAAAGTTCTGCAATCCTGACTTCTTCAATTTGATTTATGTGTGAAAAAATTGTCACAATTTCTTTTAATTCATTTTTGTTTTGTAGGTTAAAGTGTTTTCTATATTGCGCTCTTCAGTTAATGTGGCTGATCAATTTGAATGTATTAATATTTGAGTTTAATGCATCACATTTTTCAGTATCAAATGGCTCAAATTAGTCCAAAAAATGTTATTTAAAAAAATATTGTTTTTTTTATTTCAGGCAAAGTTATTCTTTGTTGTAAGTTGACCTATGTTTATATCATTGTGTTTTCGTTTCTTTCATGTAAAGAAGGGTACAATGTTACGCAGAGGTGTACTTAAAACAATTTTATAGACAAATTATACCATTTAGTCACGGCGCAGAGTTGGGGGTGGGGGGTCATGACAAAAAATAATTGAGAAGCACTGGTCTAGTCCAGGAAACACGAAAACGAGAGAGCCATGCATGTACACACAAGGACTAAGCCACACCCACTTTAGGACATCCCTTTTCTATCTTAAACACAGCTGATGAAATCCCATGACTTCCAGCAAAACATTACATTCCCGCGGAACAGACGCTACTGTAAAGATCCACCATACAGCGAATCATTGCACTGTTGCCAACTAGCTGTAGTGAAGTGAAGTGAATTATATTTATATAGCGCTTTTTCTCTAGTGACTCAAAGCGCTTTACATAGTGAAACCCAATATCTAATTTTTACATTTAAACCAGTGTGGGTGGCACTGGGAGCAGGTGGGTAAAGTGTCTTGCCCAAGGATACAACGGCAGTGACTAGGATGGCGGAAGCGGGGATCGAACCTGCAACCCTCAAGTTGCTGGCACGGCCGCTCTACCAACCGAGCTAAACCGCCCCAAATGTAAGTATTTTTGCATAATTCACACAAATTTTTACGTGACTACTGAGGACCATTAAAAAAAGAAAAAGTGATCAACTATACACGGAAGAAGTGTGAGCAGAGCAGTGAGTGCAGTACCAGCTACAGCCCAATGAGGGGGCTGCTGTGCAAATGTCTCACACTCAAACTAACCAGTAAACATGTTTAATGGGCCAAAGTTTAAAAATCACTTAGGCATCTTCAGAATGGATCTGAGTATCATTTAAAAAAAGGTTTCCCTTTAGGGAAACTATTTTTTTTGTCCCCATACCGCCAGGTCCACAAAAGATGACTGTGTAAATAGAGCGATGTCCCCATTAACCAAGCATTGCCAGAAAACACACACACACACACACACACACACACACACACACACACACACACACACACACACACGCTAATGCTAACACAAACGAGTGTGAGCATTTTTCAACTGGCGTGGAATATGTGCAAAGTTTGTTTGAAATAAGACAGCAGCACAACAAAATTAGAAAACAATACTACAAGTCTTCAGCTAGGTGGCCACTAGGTGCTAATGTCAGCAACTCAAAGAGGGGTTTGTATAATAGACAGCGTATTTTCAGACAATAGGGGCACGCTCTAAACACATTTTTTTAACACGCATTAGCACGCACCGAATTATGAACCGCTAGGGGTGTAACGGTACGTGTATTTGTATTGAACCGTTTGGGTACGGAGGTTTCGGTCCGGTTCGGAGGTGTATTGAACGAGTTTGTAAGCTAAAGTCTTAACAAGCTGCTCTGCTTTCTGCCTCTGTCTCAGCACCCAGCATTGTCCCACCCACACAACCATCTGATTGGTTACATACAAAGCCAATCAGCAGTGCGTAGTCAGAGCGATGTAACAGCCAATCAGCAGTGTGTATTCAAAGCGCATGTAGTCAATGCTTCGGCATCGAGCAGATATTTGTTTAGCAGGTGAGCAGCGGACTCTCCCCAAATTATAAAAAACACCTCCCAATCACAACTACTACTATCCTTTCAAAAGGTTCGAGCAGAATTGCTACGGATGGTTTTTCGTCCGTTTCAAGGCATTAAAACAGGAATTACATTTCCAACCTATAACACGTGCAGTGAGCAAACCTGGCCAAAAGATGGCGCCACAGCACAAACAATAACATACCATTTCAGTGTCTCCGCTGGTGTTTAATCAAAACAAATGAACACAAAATATTATGGCCATTAGTGAGGAAAAATCTATAAATTAGCCCCACTGTTTTATATACCGCAGGATTTAAAGTGTAGGAAAAAAGTATCATCTAGTAGTCCAGAATTCATTGTACATAAATAAATTCATTAATATTATTAGGTTCTCAATCATATTTAGATTTTCGGAGGCATGAAAAATATTAAAGGGGGGGCATGACAAAAAATAAATGAGAAGTACTGGATTAGAACAATGCATATGAGCAAAAGCATCACAGTAATTATACCAGAATTAGCTACAAGTGCTAGATTTAATCTGTTTAGTTTTTGAAAAACGTCCGAATTATATCTGTTTTAAGAAAGAACTCACTTTATAAAAAAATCATATTTTGCTCAGAGTTTAAGATGCAATGTATGTAATGGGATTTCAAACTATTTTGAGGCCTACTTGCTTATATTAAAACTATGACACGGAGGCTTTGTCTAGTTCAATGCTTCTCAAATATTTTCTGTTATGTCCTCCCAGGAAGAAAAAAAGATAAACACTATTTAAAAAACATTATAAATAGTATAATTTGTCTATAAAATTGTTATAAATATACCTCTGTATAACCTTATAAGCTTATTACATTAAAAGGAAACCACAAACCGGTCTTTCCTCGTCTCCCACAGTGGTTACAGTGAAGCCCCCACTACTTGAGAAGGACTGGTCTAGTAACATCCACGTTGACATTACTAAAAGTGTATAACAAACAGTTGAAAGAAAAAGAAGCATTTAACAGCCATTGCGGGAATAAGCGGTAGAAAAATGGATGGATGGATGGCCCTGCCCCTCATATGACCAAACAGCATCAGAAAAGCAAGAAAAGAGCAGTTCATGGTGTCCTTGCATCACATTGAATAAATATTGATCTAATGGAGTCGGGGGACATGCAATAAACATTAGGCCCTTCCTTGCACCTGAGTAAGGCTATGGTCAAAATAGAGATTGTATTAAACAGAGAGCGCAAAAAAAAAATTGATTCACATTCGAACCGAGGTTCCTATCGATCCTGATTCAAAATAGATTCATAATTTTCATAAATGGATTAAAAAAAATTCAATATATACATATATATATATATATATATACGTATATATATATATATATATATATATATATATTTTACATAATTGCTTTGTTTATCATTATTATTCTCCCATTCTAATCGCATTGCAGAGGCGCTTAACATGCACAAAAATTCACCAAATTTTGCAAGCGCGCCGAGTCCTGCAAAAATATATATTTTTGCAGTCCTAAACACTAAATGTCAGAATTGACTCTAGTGCCTCCTTTTAAATTTAAAAAAAAATAGCCCATGCCACCAGTTACATGCATCGTCACGAAAATCTGGAGGGAACTCGCGCATTCACGGGGAGAACTTGCTAACTCCACACAGAAATATCCTGAGCCCAGGACAGAACCCAGGACCTTCGTATTGTGATACAATGATTTGCAAATCTTTCTCAACCTATATTCAATTGAATACACTGCAGAGACAAGATGCCTTATGTTCAAACTGGGTCTTTGGAGGTGGGAGGAAGCCGGAGTTCCCGGAGGGAACCCACGCAGTCACAGGGAGAACATGCAAACTCCACACAGAAAGATCCCAAGCCCAGGATTGAACGCAGGACCTCCGTATTGTGAGGCACATGCCCGAACGTCTGTTCCACTGTGCTTACCCCATCAGCCCTCATGTCTTTCATAATGATTGTGATCTATAGGCAAAATTCCAAAAAAAGTTTAGTGCCCCTTTAGGGTCGGGAACTGATGATGACTAGACATCCATGTCCATCCATCCATCCAATTTCTACCACTTATTCCCTTTGGGGTGGCGGGGGATGCTGGTGCCTATCTCAGCTACAATCGGGCATGTCAACACCAACATAACCGCCTCCAGATGGAAAAATGTCCCAACTTCCTTCCACATGCTCCAATCTTCCTGAATTTTTTGGGATGGTGGGTCGCGGCATTGGGAACTACGTGATCGCAAGTGCCTTACGTTTGCGCTAGTGGGCGGGAACCCCGAGTTACACTGAGGTGCGAGGGTCTATTCAACACGGCTTGCAGCTATAATTGTGTGAATGCTCCAAAGCATTCATACGTATGGTTTTCTACACAAAAAAACATCTATTTATTAAAAACTTCTTCTACAGATTTTGGCGCGCTCTAGCTTCGACATTTTTCACCTGATTCAAACCGTTCCAACTTAAAACTGTTCAGCCTATTTGGGAATTGCGGGCTTTCCCTTGACAAATTCCAAAAATTCTCCAATTTCCCAGAATTCCAGGTTTGTCAGGACGTTATTCCCATTCAAAATTAATTGGCCATTTTTCAAACTTCGACCATTTTTACAATTTTCAAACGATTCAAATCATTCCAACCTCAACACATTTCACCATTCTGTAAAATTCAAACTATCATTTTTCCAAGTTAAAAAAAATTCCAGGAATTTCCAGAATTCCTACTTTTCCTAAGCCTATTTCCACCCTTTATTCTGCCGACGACTCCTTCCACATTTTTCAACCCACTTCAACTGTTCCACCGTCCAAACATTCCTCTTAATCAAGACAAGAAACAAGTTTTTTTGACCTGAAAAAATTCCCGGTTTTCCCGAAATTCCGTAATACAATTTCTCCATTCAACATGTTACTACCTCAACATTTCTCGACCGATTTGGAAAAATTTAACACGAACCATTTCAACTAATTCTGACCATTCAAGTTTTTTAGCATTTTCCAAAAAAATCCAGCTTTTCCCGAAATCTTCCAAATGTTTTGGAAATTCTCATTGAAATGAATGGGACATTCTTTAAACTTCCACAATTACCACATTCTTCAACCCATTCCACCAATCTGGAAATTCAAACTACCCATTTTCCAAGTTCAAAAAAATTCCCGATTTTCCCGAAATTCCCTAATAACATTTACCACTTCAACATTTCTTCCCAGATTTAAATAATTATATCACCAACCAATTCAGCTCATTCATGCCCCTTGTCGAAAAAATCCAACTTTTCCCAAAATTCCCACATTTCCAGGAAGTTTCCATTGAAATTAATGTGACATTTTTCCAAGTTGCACAACTCTGACATTTTTCAACCTATTCTAACATTAATACATTCCTCTTATCCTGGACATTCAAACTAACAAGTTCCCTCATTCCAAACCGATTTCCATTTTTTCTGGAAATTGAAAACTCTTCAACATTCAAACCATTCCAACATTCAAACTATTCTTACATTCATAGTACATTCTGTCAGTATTTCAGTTCAACTTCAACATTGGAGCATTCACACACAATTCTTTCAGGAATTGCCTCATCTAGTTATAATTATTATCCCAAATAATAAATGATAAATGGGTTGTACTTGTATAGCACTTTTCTACCTTCAATGTACTCAAAGCGCTTTGACACTACTTCCACATTCACACACACATTCACACACTGATGGAGGGAGTTGCCATGCAAGGCGCTAACCAGCACCCATCAGGAGCAAGGGTGAAGTGTCTTGCTCAGGACACAACGGACGTGACGAGGTCGGTACTAGGTGGGGATTGAAGCAGGGACCCTCGGGTTGCGCACGGCCACTCTCCCACTGCGCCACGCCGTCCCCCAATACATTGCGAGAATCGTTTTTTAATCAAAATTGACTCAGAATTAAATCGTCACCCCAGGAATCGGATCGAACTGTCAGATGCCCAATGATTCACACCAGTTGAAAGTGCCTCCATGCCCGACAATTGTAGTAATGGGCATGGTGGTTTAAACCAGTGTTTTTCAACCACTGTGCGCCACACTAGTGTACTATGAGATATTGTCTGGTGTGCCGTGACACATTATGTAATTTCACCTCACCATCGCATTCATTTTCTACCGCTGATCCCTTTCGGGGTTGCGGGGTGTGCTGGAGCCTATCAAATTGGGTTGAAAATAATTTTTGCAAACCATATTGGCTCCAGCACCCCCCGCAACCCCATTAGGGACAAGCGGGAGAAAATGGATGGATGCACAGTAATTATTAGGGGTGTGGGGAAAAAATCGATTCCAATACGAATTGAATCGAATACGTTGTACGATTCAGAATCAATCCTCATTTTTAAAAAAAATCAAATTTTTTTTTTAATCAATCCAACAAACCGCTACACAGCAGTACCATAACAATGCAATCCTATTCCAAAATCTAACCTGACCCAGCAACACTCAATAAACTGCAATAAAAAGAGCAATTGAGAGGAGACACAAACACAACACAGAACAAACCAAAAGTAGTGAAACAAAAATGATTATCATCAACAACAGTATCAATATTAGTTATAATTTCATCACAGCAGTGATTAAAAATCCCTAATTTACATTATCATTAGACATTTATAAAAATGGAAAAAAAAAAAAAGAACAATAGTGTCACAGTGGCTTACACTTGCATCGCATCTCATAAGTGTCCGATATTTTCACAAAGGTAAAATAAATCTTATTTTTGGTTCATTTAATAGTTTAAAAAATTACATTATTGCAATCAGTGGATAAAACATTGTCCTTTATAATTATAAAAAGTTTTTTTTTAAAATCTACTACTCTGCTAGCATATCAGCAGACTGGGGTAGATCCCCCTGAAATCGGAAAGGGTGAGTGAGGCAGTGGTGGCAGCGATGACCAAGAAAAACGCGCAGTTGGAATTTAATTACAACACTTTATGTACATATTTATATACATATTTATATAATATTTACATATTTATATAATATGTAACTACAAGCTCCATTCACATTGCTTTTATGAGCGGTCGAGCGAGTCAAAAGCCGAATTTTTTTTTATAATAATTTAAAAAATAATTATTATTGTTTTAGTTTTTTTTTTTATTTGTGGCGGCCGTGATTCTTTCGTGGCGGGCTGCCACAAATAAATGAATGTGTGGGAAACCCTGGTGCCTACAACACCGCAAAGAAAAGGCATTGAAGCTTAGAGATGGCTAAACCAAACGAACCTAAAACTGAACTGGCTGCAAAGTAAATAAAACAGAAAGCTGGACAACAGCAAAAACTTACACCCTATGGAGCAGCAGACGGCATCCACAAAGTACATTCATACAAGACATGACAATCAACAACAAAATAGAACTAAAACACAGGAAAACACCAAAAACCTCAAAATAAGTCAGGGCGTGATGTGACAGGTCGTGACAGAGCACCTACTTTGAGAAAAGAGTTATGGTGATTGTTGTAAGCACAATACCGATGGCGCGCAATGTATAAAATGCGCAACCGCAATTTGCAAATTTAATATCAAATCAAATCAAATGTTTATTGGATTCATCACTATACAGTGTACATCCACGACTAAACTACTGACTAAACTACTCCCTAGTTTGGATTCAGGCCGGGTGGCCTAGTTCAAGTTCCAGGTAACCCTACATTATATTATTTTATAAATAGTAAACCAACTTGTGGTAGTAGTTTAGTCAGTAGTTCTGTCGTGGATGTACACTGTATAGTGATGAATCCAATAAACATTTGATTTGATTTGACATTAAATTTGCAGAATGCGGTTGCGCATTTTGCAAATTGCACGCCATTGGTATTGTGCTTACAACACGG